>NW_027468968.1:0-209433 GCF_051014615.1 Bombus vancouverensis nearcticus
TGTGCATAGATAGAACATTAGTGTGGAGTTTTATCCATCTATAGGAAATTTAGAAACGAGAAAATCCGTAAGACGCTCCTAATATACAAAAATGTATTCTTTATAATGTTCCAGAATATTTGGTAAATAAACAAATTTCTGCTTACAATCTATTTCGTTGATCATTCATTAAAGTATAAACTTTGCCTTTTGACATATTTTTTCTTTTTTTCTCTCATCTAAATAATGTCTTTGATACACGAAGGTATAAATTTACATAAATATCCTTGATCAAATTTGATTCTCACGCGAATAGTATAACGATGTGTTGTCACGATAAGCATTTTTGTATTCGAGTAAAGTCTGATCGAAAAAGAGGACTGAAGAGGGTTATACGATGGAAGAGAGGCTTGCAGAGAAGCTGGGAAACAGTTTACAAGTCGGGCTAGGAAATGGAAGATTGAGTAGTTTAGTTGTATGTTGGAAAAGAGGTTATATGAGAGGGACTGGGAAATAGAATCGAAAAATTATGCGTTCAAGCTTATTGAAAAGAACTTTTTTTAAGAGTGTTCGTAATATATTCATCGTACATGTTTTAAGGAATTTATTTGATACATCTGAGATATATGTAGCTTTTGCTTGTGTAATTCTGCTCATTTCTTATAGATGCCTTTTCTTTGTCGCAATATAATGTTATTCTTAACATGCAATAACATTTCCAATGGTGTTCCCTATCCTCGCATAATACGTATCGGTAATTCTGTCATAATACTTCATCTATGCACATATGCAGTCGACTACGTCAGCGATATGTGTAATACGTTTGTATCAGCTTTAAGATTAAACAATACTGCTATTGAGTTGGAAATTCATCCGATTGTTCGCATCGTACAGTGTGTAGTGTAATAGTGGATATTAAACAATAAATATTTGCTACGATATGTATAACTAATTGCTTCAGTTCGCAGTCAGAATTAGCTCAAACTCGCGCTATATCTAAAAAAATGTTCTTAAGTTACACAGACGGTTGTCTGTCATCTTGGAAGATGCAGTCATTGAAATCAGCGTTTGAATGTCATATTTTCTGGATGATATAATTTTCATCGGTAAAATTAGAACATATGAATTATCACAAACCAGTAATTAAGCCAAGTTTACGCAACGTGTTTATGCACCAGTTATAGTTTACATAAGAAATTCCAAATTATTTACGTAATACGTCATACTAATACGTCAAAAAAATCATTTACTAAAATCCATGTCTCATCGAAATATGAAAAATACGAAAAAGAAAGCAGGAAACTATGGAGAACGATAGAATTCGATGGAGGAATCGGTCTCGTTCGGATAAAGAGGCTCTAGAACGCACGCAGGCCTAGTGGCCCCGATACTGGAAGAGGCCTCCATTGTGCGAAACCCACGAAGATGGAGATAACGTAATGAAACTAACTGGCTTGCTCTGACCACTTAACCAACCCAACTACGGCATAATATTTAACGTACACTCGCCGCCTTCCCCTGTTCACGTGGCCACGTTTACGCGATGGATATAGCGTTACATGAAAACGCGTTGCGAGGGAATCTCGCGTGATGATGAATTCGCTCACGCGGATCATCCCAGCGTGAGTTACAAGTACCTTCACGCGATTGACGGATCAAATATTCATGGCAATTCGATTGGAATTATATTCGTGGGTCATAAAAATTTTCACCTTCGCGATTTTATCGATCTATTCA
Organism: Bombus vancouverensis nearcticus; assembly: GCF_051014615.1. Classification (NCBI taxonomy): domain Eukaryota; kingdom Metazoa; phylum Arthropoda; class Insecta; order Hymenoptera; family Apidae; genus Bombus; species Bombus vancouverensis. Next base: position 1,717 of record NW_027468968.1, read on the forward strand.
AGACAGATTGGAAATCGATGTGTCGGAGATGAAAGAACACCTGTCGGAGATAAAAGAACACCGGAGCCTTTGGAACTTTGGATAACCCCGCAACATTGTAACCTAGAGTCTACTAAAACAGTAATTAAACAATTGTAGTTATTCAATCCGATTGTAATTGTTCGAGATAGGTGATAGTGATCTCTGGCTCGAGGCGACAGTCTGTCGCCCAACGTAGCCGCGGCCAACGGGATGACAAAAGGACGTACTCACAAAGTCTAAGTCTGGTTAAAACGTGAAATAACCACTGATCGCGAAGATGTTACTCTTTAGTCGATGAAATCGCGAGCGAGAATGACTTTCCCGTCCCGATGATACCACGGAGGAAAACTATATTGGGGCGTGTCTAAGGACACGAGATCGGATTCGTCGAGAAAAGCCTCCGTTCAGAAAGTAAGGGAAATTGTCGTTGCCGCTAATTGGTCAATCTCTATACCGGTGGTTAGAAAATGATGCTGGCTGTTTTCGAGGGGAAGTTGCTAGTGGGAGACGCCGCTCGTTGAAAAATTGATCTCCCCTATTTTCCCGTAGTGGGGACAAAGATTGTTTGTCTGTTTGATGGACTTTAGTTGACTAAATCTTAAGATTTATAACGAGCCCTCGAGCTAGCTGAACATGTACTGTGGAGACGCATCGACATCTGGCAATTATCTTACTCCAGGAATAGGGTCTGCGCGTGGCGAGCCACGGGACAAAAGCCGTTGGAATATTTACTGTCACGTGTCGCCACGAATATTTCTTTTAAGGTATAGGATTTTAAGCTTTTGAGCTACAGGATTACTCCATACCTTTGTTGAACAAAGCGTTCATCCCTTGGCCGCGGCTACGTTGGGCGACAGACTGTCGCCTCGAGCCAGAGCTCACTATCACCAATCTCGAACAATTACAATCGGATTAAATAACTACAATTGTTTAATTACTGCTATAGTAGACTCTAGGTTACAATGTTGCGGGGTTATCCAAAGTTCCAAAGGCTCCGGTGTTCTTTCATCTCCGACAGATGAAATATTTTTATTCTCTGATTTATAATTTTGGAAGTGTAAGGATTTCGTCGAGTGAACGAAGAATATTCGTAACGGAGTACCACGTCTGTAAATCAGGAATTTTTGATAAATAAGTAACGTAAGGTTTTCTGAAGCAGATTACTGCAAAAAAAAGAAATTCATCATAAATATTTATAATATTAGATAAATATTAAAAATGCCTTTTTATGCAAATGCGAGAGGTATATTACCATGAGACTATGTTCGCATGATAACGATGATAATGGTCGCAGAAACTGTTTTTTGCCTAACGGTATTTTAACATAGACATCGTGTTTTTTGATGGTTACAAAAAAAAAAAATTAAATTTTATAGATTATGTATAATCAATTAATTCAGTGATCAGAATTTTAAAGAAACTTTTTAATAGAATAAATGAGAACTCGAAAGGGCAAATACGTGGAATTGTAACGATGTGTTAAGGTGTAGGAAGATTTAAGATTAAGCTGTTACTGTTAATTTGTGTTTCCGCCTGTTTGCACGCGTCTGACCATAGACAGGCACGCTCTACTGCGGCTGCCAGGCATCCGCTGCACGTGAGCAATCGTATTTGAATATAACATCTGTTTGATTTGTTTTTACCAACTTTGTGTACCACTAATTACCAGTGGCGAAATTCAGAAATTATTCCTATTTCCTCGAAACAAAAAACATAGAATCTCGTCTTTTTAGATATATGATTTTACTTGGATATGTCTTACAGTTCGAACACCTAACCGATTTTCTGTACATTTAGTATTTATAATAATAGACTTTAGACTAGCTTCACGTACGAATATACAGGGTGGTTGGTAACTGGTGGTACAAGCGGAAAGGGGGTGATTCTACGCGAAAAAAGAAAATATAGAATAGAAATCTTTCGTTCGAGGCTTTGTTTTCGAGAAAATCAACTTTGAATCTTATCTCGTTATAACGGATCTCACTGTAGATCGTTGTCTCGATGGAAAAATTAAGAAAAAAATTTTTATTCTATATTTTCGACTTCTTTCACCCCCTTTCCGCTTGTACCATCAGTTACCATCCACATCCATTCCATATACATCCTGTCCATAAAATTATGAAATACCTACATTTTTCAATTATGTTCAAAATTCTACAGACCTCCCCCTTCCCCGAAATCTCATTTTGCGCTTTCGTCAATCACAAAAGTTTATTTGCGAAAACAAGCAGCCCAAGAATAACAATTTGCGTTAGTCTAAAATTACCATCACGCATCAAGGAACGTACCTGACGTCAACAATCCTGAAGTCCCTTCCATATTTAACTCTACTAAGCCAACCACGGGAGTTCCGCGTTCAAAATACCAATCGTTCGTTTATTTGCATGAGAAAAGATTTGTCGGTGGCTGGGGAGGAAACGAGCCGAAGCGCGGATAGGTGAATGTCGGAAGAGAAGGGGAAAACCTTCCGAGTCCTGAAACAATTTTCGTTTCGAACAGCTCGTCCTGCTGGTGGGGAGGGTTGCATAAATATTCGAGGTTGCGCATCGTGCTCGACATAGCTGGAAACTGCTGGCAAGCGAACAAGTGGTGGAGAAGGAGCACCAGGACCTTAGTTTCGCCACAGCTCAGTACCAGTTGCGCTCCATACGAGTGTTCATCCAACCTGCTCGAAAGGGTGGAATTCCAACGTGAAGACATTGAGTTCGGTGACATCGGTGAGTTTAAATCCACTATATCTTCTATGAAATCATCGTGACGCTAAATGTAGTTACAAGAAATCATTCTAATTTATTTCTGTGTGTAATTTCTTTTCTTCATTTCGCGTTGTTTCTTACTTGGTCAAAAAGGTGAGGAACTTTTATGCGAGGATACTGTTGATAAATTTGCATCGTCCATCCTTTATTGAATTTATACGCAAGACCATCGACGTTGAGTTTCGCTCGATCATTGTCTATCGAATAATTATAAAATTTATTCTGATTTTTGTGCGTCTTCGGTCCTTTCCTTAGCTTTGTCCGATTCTTTTTTATTTGATCTGATTGATTGTAGCAATTTAAATACGAGGAGACTGCTGGTCAGTTCGAATCGATTATTTTCTGTGCAGTAATCGTAGCAAAATGAATATATTCTAATTTATACGTGTCCTTCGTCCCACTTTGTGCCCGCTCTTTTTCCCCTACTTTTTACTGTTTCGAGGCATGAATGAATCCTCTAAACTTGTTGCTCTGGCAGTGAATGAAAAGTGAAGTTTAGGATTGGAAAGTGAAATGAAAGTTTCAATTCCTCGTTTGTGTTTCACTTGTGGAAAGAATCTTCATCAGAAGTTTGACATTTTTGATAGACGCAAGTGTTTGTGCTTACATTTAGATTTTAGAAAGAATTTTGAATTGTATATGTCGATTACGTATATTGGTCATTTAAAAAAATCATAAACACTGTTCAAACTTCTAAGGTACAATGAGAAAAATACAATGTTCATCATTTTATCTTTCCCATGCATTACTGTACTATTACTTAGTGCTGGAAGTTATAAATACCTCTTGTCGTAACTTATCAAAATGTTCTGGTCAATGATATAATCCCATTCATCCCCTGTCATTCCCACCCACCATTTACATCTCATAACATAATAATAAAACAGTACTTGACATGATTAATAACATATTAAAAGCATCACCTAGAAGAGATGAATTATTTCAGAATATAAACTTTCATGTTTATTAATCCCTTAATGTTTTTGTATTCTAATACTTTTGTATATCGCTTATGCTGTAGGTTGAATATGCAAATTAATATTTTTATAGATATAATTTAAATAATACTCGATAATAGCACTGGATAATATTATATCGAGTACTATTCCTCGAATATTTTACACGTTTTTCCATATTACATAATGGAACATAATTTTTGTCTAAATTACGATGCTTCTAATTAAATTTAAATATAAACGAAAGATTGCTTTCCTTCAAAGTTATTGAAATTCGTAAGAAAAGCGAAAGACAAAACAGAATCGATGTATCGATTAATTCCTTAAAAATTTCTACTCGATAACTGGCCCTTAACATTTCACGAACTATACGCGTTTTAATATTCATGGTTACAAGAAAGTAAGAAGAAAGAAGCCGAAATAGGTCGACGCGTGTTAGCGGCATATTTTTTATTCATGTACCCACTTCAAAGTCGTCTATACGTACCTCACCGACCTAATACGAACAGCTCTCTTTTCGGTCTCCTCCCTTTTATTTCTCTCGCATTTTTCTTCTTCCATTTCCTCCTGCCCCCCCTCTCTCTCTCTCTCTCGTTCGTTCCTTTGGCCTGGATATTTTTCGCGTGGTTCGAGCAACGATGAATTTCCGTGCCGCGAAATTGATGACACGAGGGATAATGAAAATTTATCGAGTATAATAGCCGACGTTCTGATCAAAGACCAAGCCAATCCGTGCCTAAAAAAAAAATTTTTGGATACCGTCAATGAAGCTGTATTATATTTACATATAAACTATATTATATATGGGACGCAGGTGTTCTATATTAAACATAGCTAAATATAGGTAAATGCAATTAAATAGAGTTAAATATACCGTAATGAAATATATTTAGTTTATGAAACTTTTCCTAAATTAAATGGGAAAATTATTCGCATAGTTGGAAATTCGTATAGTATCTATAATAAAAATTTATAAAATAACAAGACAGCTCAGAGGACTTTTCAATATTTTTTATTTCGATATATATACTGCATTTCCATTAATCTTCGTTTCAGATATTTTTAAAAGGTACTTATTAATATCACTTCTAGTCATTTTTTAACATTATTCGATAAAGTTACATTAACAAAATCGTGTTTTTCAATTATACCATTTACTATCCTTATTATATTATTTATTTTCAGATATTATTTATCTTCATGATTATAATTGATTATACAAGTATCCCATATATCGTAATGAAGCAATTGTGTATAGTTGTAGCATTGTAAAGTTATGACTCTGAGACAACAAAATCGTAAAAATTCTTAAAAAAATTGGCTGACAGAATATCCTACCAAGTATTATTTTCAGCGAAGCAACAGGTTTTGTCAAACGTATAACCTTTATAAATTTCTGACGTAAAGTATTTCAAATCCAATCTTCTCCAAAAAGAAGAACGTCGTAGGATAAAATTGTACATTTTAAAATGTACATTGTAAAATTATACATTTTCGATTTATTTCTTCACGTAGAAAATTTTACCTTATCCTTTATAGTACGATTAATGAGACACACTAAATATTTGAATGCTACGAAACTCGTAAGAACCAGTTGTACTATACTTTAACCAGTTACACATACTAAACGGTATCAAGTAACTTATCGATCAGTATCGCTTTCCTTTAATATGAAAGAAGGAAATAAACGTAGAACAGAATTTTTACGAACAGAGAAAGTATTAGGCTGTCCGGAAAGTGTCTTTCTTTCGCAAGCGTGTCTTTTACAACGATGCACCTTCGTACAAACGTAAAACCAAGTCTGTGAAATTTATCTCAACAGAACAAATTGGATCGTACGTAATTCGACAAAATAATATAAAACAAAAAAACGTTGTGCGTCTATTATTTTCTCATAAAACGAAAGAAACTTTTTGGACAAGCTAATAGTTTTCGAAAGATTTACGACTTGTCTATGGAAGACGAGGGATTGAAAGAACGCCGAAGAATGAGGTTCAATGGATGAACCAGCAGGAAGTTCTCGAAGCAGCCGCGAATCGCGAGTACCCCCTCGAAAAGAGATGAAAGTGAATCGAAACTGTAAGACTGTTACGACTTTTCCTCTCCGATATTCGTGAATTGAATCACGGTCAACTCAGCTTGAAAGAGAAGTTCGATTAAAAATCTTCTATTGTTAAATTCCTTAGTCACTCAGGCAGATCCATGCGATTAACTCTTAATTAGTATTCTTGGTACAGCAATAGTTACTCAATTTTAGAGTTTCAATAATATACGTTGATTTGTACTTCGTACTTTACGTAATAAGTATCATTGATATTATTTACGGCGTAACACTAAATAATAATTTAAATTTCAATATTGAAATTCTGTAATCATATATTAAAATATTGAAATTGTATACTGAAAGTATTTCATTCTGTTAGCTTAATTTGCTCAGGAGCCACGCTGATCACCTTCATAAATTCAAGCACAGAGAAAAATAACAGAAAACAATTACAAACGCTTTTGAAAATTTACCTTGGAGCCTGTGACTTTTTACAATTCCTTGCGATAGATAATTGCAAATTTGGAAAAATAGATCGTTCGTTTTTTAGCATGCTGAATATTAATTATATACTTAAATAATTAAATCGAGGAATTTTATATTAATTTTATATTTTTCACAAGGCTGATCAGTTTCTCGTGTGAAAATCTCAATGAAAAGAATTCATATGCTATTATTAAATTAATCCTCGTCTTAAATCCTCGTTACTGATCTAATTTATACAAAATAAGGTTACACACTTGCAACAATAAAGAAGCTATAGAGCGGCGAAGATATCCTCAAAGAAGAAGAGAAGAATCAATTATACGAGCCATTATTCGCCACTTACCTAATCTTAAATCTAACTGCAATTGTCCTTTGTTAATTTTATGATTTCCATTACGCGAATCGAGTTGAGTGTAAAAATTCTGTTTTACGACTAAACCATATTTACGACTAAACGAATCCTTACAAAACATATATATAAACATAAACATATATATAAACATTATAATGCAGAGATTGGAACACAATTCAATTTCGTGGACAGCATGTGTTCGTGATCAATCGACGCGTCAGATAATTTATTATTGAATAAACTGGCCGGTGGCGTCTGCGTTTCATGATTGGCAAGTCGATAACGATACAACCGATAGGTAACCGAAATAAATGTTCTACATCTGCGAAGTAAACGTTGTTCTACTAAGCTTTCGACGAGTGAATATTTCTCTTCTTTCTTTCCATCGATAAATCGCGTATCTCTTAGTAACATTCAACTAAATTTTACAAATTTCACCATAGGCAGAGTAATTCTATAGCCGAAAGATAGAAAAAAAGAAAAAAATGGAACAGCGAAAGAACCAAGTCAATTTCCCTCTTTCATCCAGTTTCAGAGCGAAATACGACATATATGATATTTTCATGCTTCAATTTACGATCAAAGGATATTCAGAGTCGCAACTTTTTATCGAATCGAAACTCCCAAGCTGCATGTTTCACGCAGAGGAAATGGGAGAAAGAGTTACATAAACACTGATAAGTGAGCCAGTGAGAAGTTAAATTGATCGATTCCATTTTTAAACAAGTTTTTTCGTTCTAAGATCCGATCGACTAAATCGCTACACTCACTGCTGATATTTATTTAAATTTATGTTTTTATAGAGCGCGACGAAGGAGAAGAACCTAGACAGAAATTTATTTTACTTACTGAACTATTAATAGCTGCTAGACTTTGCATATTTGTACACTTTCGCGCGTATTTTTACATCTTTCAATTTACCGTAAAACCTTATTCACATTGAACTCTTCAGAAACCAAACAATTAATCTCAATAGAGTTAACCTTCTTTACAAACAAGGTATTTCTATATTGCAACTATTTTGAAACATATACACGTATGAAATATAAACATATTTTTCATCCTAATTCCGGACACTCTTTTCACATGGATTTCGTGAAAATTATGCGGCCTTGCGATTAAAAGAAATTTTCTCGAGAAGTGTCGCGATTAGGCAACTTATTGGTATTAACAGATTATTAACAGAAAGACAAAATAAACTCCGTTACACAAATCGGATGATCAAGTTTTCGGAGGAGAAAGAGAAAGAGACAGAGAGGGGGAGAGAGAGAGAGAGAAACAAGATTTATTGAAGGGAGAATGAGGGAACGGAAACACTTTGAGGAAACACTTTGAGCTCTATGCTTCGACCTGTCCAGCCGCCAATCGAATTAGCATTGATTTTGCGTCCATATCGTGGAACCATGCCGTATTTATTGTTTACCAGGTTTCCTGTGTCCTATGAATTTCAGTTTTTCCGCAAGATGCCGCAAGATGCAGCTCGTTTTCCTTAGACTCCGATGTGAAATCGCGCGAGAAAGTAAGAATGAAGTCGTTTCCATTGGATCGCGATTGCACTTTATCGTATTAATTAACTCGACATTACAGCGTAGTCCTAGAAAATCGTATTAATCGAGGTAATCCGATGCAATTGATTCACGGCCAGCGTACTGCTGCGCATCCCGCGAGTCGTTGTCTCAATTATTGAATTGCTCGTTGCGAAGTATTGTAGCGGAACCTCGGAAACGAAATTAACGATGTAATTGGGGACAGGATGCATTGTAACGATGGCAAATATTTTAGTTATAACAGCTAATTCGAAGGTTGAAAAATATCGATCGAACTGTTTGCTGGTGTTCGCCCAAGGATTCGAACATGTAGGGGTATAGTGGTTGAACAATTAGATCTGGTCATATCTGTTAATTTTTCTGTCGTTATTGCATAATTCATTGTATTCTTTGGTTTACTATATACACGTATCCCGTTTGATAAATTATATTTCTAATTTTCGTTAATAATATTAATACTTTGCATTCGAAGGTTTCATTTATTCATATTACCAGATACTCCAAGTAATTTCAGTAGAAAGAACGTGTTTTCGTATAATTGGTTAAATATATGCGTAGAATGAAGAGTCATAGCCGCATCACTCATCACCTACTCACTCACTCACTATCATCGCGCAGTGCGATACGATTTTGCTTGGTAGTGTAATATATCTTCGGCCAATACGTCGGTTTATTTTTCTGATTGTATCTTACCTGTTCGTTGCAAGAATACGTGAGATAATTATGATTTGACAGGTTAAGGACAAATTTTTAATTTATTGATTTATTAAATTTTTAATTTATTAATTATTTAATTTATTTGATATTATTAGCGGAGCCCTCGATTGCGAAGGGTTATAGTAGTGTCGAATAAAATTGAAATTGTTAATAGATCATTTTCTGATATTATATTTCAATGGATCTTCGTGGAAATTGGAATAATGTCTGATTCTATTATTTATCTTGGAAAACTTGAAAAACTAATTAATTATTCGTATCGAATTAGTAATATTCGTTTGTTTGTAAAATGTACTTGTCAAGATAGTATTATATAAAAATGCTGAATCTCGACAGGTTAATTTCTCATGTGAGTTTTCACGAAGCTTGAAAAAATAGAATTTGTAATTAGTGTTATTTGCAACAGACATTTATTTTCCCTGAAACCTATGTAGGTCACAAATATTCCTAGTAGCAATGCGTGTGAACTACATTCGCTTCTCTATGTACGTACATATGTACTCTCAAAATTTCATTAAAATCGTTCTTACGTTATTTTAAAATCCATTCTAAAATCGATTCTATGGTGACAACCAACGGTGTAACTTTATAATTCGACGAAATTTTCCAATGCGTTTCAAACAGACAAATTTTTACAATCCCAATATAGAGAAGGTATAAAAATAAAATAGTTATTTTTCTTGCTCGGTTCTAGATGAGAACAATAAAAGTTGCGTGGACAGTGATTAAATTGCTTTAAGGAAAAACCTCCTATTTTTTGTTTTATATATTGACTTTTTGTTGCAATATTTTCCAAGAGCTTCGACTGGCATCGAGTCGTGTAAAATCGTAGAAAAAGGCGCTAGTATTCTTTATAGTTGCATAGCTTCCATCATCGCCTGGGTAATAGGCCTCGCTTCGTCTTTGACGCGACAATCTCGTTACCAAGACTTCGATCCTCGAGTTGCTTAATGCGATATCGACATCAGAACGATGCCTCGACGAGCAATTCATCAAAAAAGTTTTTTAAATTTTATTCGTGTAATCTCGAAAGTGACTCGATATTGACCGAGAATAATACGATGTTTCATTTATTTGTCGAAGCTTGGGTGAAAATTTTCCGCCGACAGATTTTTGATTGCAACCAACGACATTTGAAATTACTGACACGAGAAATAGAGATTTATTGTCATAACTAGCAACGTTGTAAATTGTTCGTATTTGCTTTGATACGAAGATGAATGGAAATTATTAAAATTTAACAATTTAATAGCATTTACAATTATTCGTATTATCTCATTTAATTATATCATAATTGACAATACAGAAGTGTCACTGTTTCTGTATACCTAAATATATTATGTAGTATCGTTTGTTTTTTTACAATAACTGTGCAATTCCATCGTATTGATGCCTTTTCTACTGTAATTCTACTCCTAACTAATTACATTGAATCAACGTCAGTCATTCGCATAATAACAATTCTATTCCCTGATATTCCCAACCCGAAAGCAAATATCCTCTTCCAAATTGTTGCGTATGTATAACCATCCGATTTCTATAGTGATATATTAGCCGTACTGTATTATGTGGATTCTTCGTTGTACGAACGTAAGTAGTCAAGTGAAATTTGTGATGTTCCTTGATCTATGTACGTTACGATCAGTTTGCAACAGGCAACGGCAGTTTTCCTGAGTCGTTGCACGTTCAGCAAGAAATTAATCAGCAGTGAAGAAAAATATAAAGTTCCCCTGTATTTCTAACTTTGTACTCTGTAATGTCACGGTTTCTAATCTTTCATCCATAGTTCACACTTTAAGAAAAATTAATCAATTACATTAATTACGTTGCTTAAAATCATCGAATTTATCTAGTCGGTTAAGCGTGTAAAATCGACGAACGGAAGATTATTCAATGAGAAAACTCGACATTACCAAAATGAACGTTTGCCCATGTTGAAGTAGCATTTAAAGGATGAACGCGATACTCAGCGTCGAGTCGAAAACGTTTCGAGTTCGAGTTTCTATTCGCCTCCATATGAACCCATTGAATAATCGATACGAGTTGCTCGTTGCACGGTAATTCCTTGCTTACAAATTTGAAAGCCACCCCCATAGGCCCTGTTAATCGGTCAGACTAGCGCAGAGACGCGTTTCATTTGCTATAATTCGATCTTCGGACGGTTTAGTTATCGTCGCATTTTGACGCTGCTTACCAGCAGATTAATCTCTAGCAAACAATTGATAGGCGTCACAAACAGACCAGTTGCTTCGTAGTTAGCGAGTCTCTGGACGTTCAGAATATGAGGATCCAGCTGATCCACCATTACAATTAATCGGATTAATTCTCACTCCCTCTCGCCAAGGGATATATGTAATTGATTTTCTGAATCAGGGATGGCTATTCCGATAATATACAGTAAATATAAAATATAGCGAAAATACATAGTAAATCGAATTTTTCCTTTTCATTTCTTAACTTTATCTGTTCTCAAGATACATAGCTTTTGCAGTTTTCCGTAATGGGACAGAAAGCGGAACGTCTTTAGGCTACCATCTTTTTCTTTTTACAATTTAAATTCGTTTCTTCAATGTCCGTTAGAACATTTTCCAGCCAATATTTTCTAAAATTTCACACGTATCCTTCCTTCGCTATAAGACGCGAGATACACGTGTACTTCAGCATCGACGTGTCTTCAACTCATCGACGCCTCTTTCTCGGCGTTTCCCATAGTCCGTTTTCCATTCTGTCCGCGTTTCAACCCCCGACCACATTTTCTGTGCAACGTGTACACACATCCAAATATGGGTTGACTGCGACACGGGAAAACTCAGCGTTAGAAACGAACGAAGAAACGCCTAACCATCGTGAAAGCGATGTGAACGCGGAAATCGGACGAGGCGAAGTTAATTTCGACTATCAGCCAGCTTTGGGCAATGAATCTCGATGATTTCCGCGAGCATATTGGACTTATCTGCTCCAGCACGCCTTACAATCACGATAACACCTTCTGTTGCACGCACGTGAACACGCAACCCCCTCGTTACCCTCGAAACGAGCGGTCAGAGATCCGTGAACAAGATTGAAATTCGTTATGGTTACGGAAGCCGTTTACGAGCCTATGGATTACGAGGGTCGTTTCGAAGAATGCAGTGAGCGATCCCATGGAGCGTAATTCTTAGCCCATTAACGGGCAACGTTGCGTTAGCGAATTTCATCTGTCACCTTTTCCCCAATGAATTTGCGTTATCGAATTCTATTTGTTAACATTATCACCACGACAAGCAATTCCAAGGATGAGCTTCGCGTTTACTTCGTCTCTACTTTTTCTATCTGGATTCTACAATTTCATGAGTTTCAAAGGATGTGGATAAAACGGCATTATGAGAAACTGTTGGTTGATTCTTCATGGGTTAACGTAGTTTTGAAGAAATTCTTCCAGGACCCGGGAAGAATATTAAACATTGAAATCGGATACAGTACCAATTCTGAGAACTTTGAAAATGACACGGTACCACAATGTCGCTATAGAGACTAATATAATGTTACTCTAGAGGCTTTCACTGCTCGAATTGTCACAATTATTTTTTATACTTCCGATCCTTGATCATGCCAAAGCGTTATTTTTAAAAAATAAAATATATAATAGAAGTGTGTATAGAACTGTTGAAAGGGCCCGTGTAACAGACTTTCGTCGATGATCTATACAACTAAAATTCTTAATATTAAATTCAATTCGTAGAATATTCAAATCTATCTATAGTTTGATCGAATCTTCGATTATAAATCGACGTAAAATTTTTGGATACTACAAGCGTAGCCATCGTTCAGTATCTCGTAAACGTCTGATAAAGAAGTACATGTTACAAGGCTTATACGTCAAATCTATAGAACACCTGAATATAACTGACTTCCCAATATTTCAATATTCCAGGTCCCATAGCTATATCGGATGTCGATTAATACGAAACATGAGAAGTCAATCAATCGATATGTTCAATGGCACGTAATCTTGATAAAAGCTGTACAAACTTGCAGTCCTTTCCTTGTTTATAACGGGAAATTGAATACTTTGTAATTAAATTGTAGAAACAGAAGCAATAAAATGTTGCGTGGCCTGTCGCAATAACGTAACGAATCGATATAATGGTTGCCACAGATTAATTAATTAATATCAATCCCGCGATCCTCCATCGCAGCTGTCTTTATTTCCGCGTAGTTTGTATCGAATTCGTCGCGTTTCATCGTGAGAAATCTTCAGCCGTTCCAAAAGTTTCGTAAAGATTAATCCTTCATAATTGAAGAGCGGAAGTAGATAAAGTTGCCAGTATCGAAACTAAAGCTTTCTGGGAAACGACTGTTTATGAGAAATTGTTTGTTTATGGGAATGTTATTTATTAGAAAAATATAACGATACTTATTTATTACGCATATTATAATACTTTATATAATTTTACGATATCTCTATTCTATCGTTTCAAAGATCTGTTAATTAACGATAAAAAAAATATCTTCTTTATATCTTAAGAGAAGATATGTAAGTCCATTATGTAGTTTGCTTAAGAAGGTCAGTAGAGATTTTCTTATCTGATGGGATAATCGAGGCAGATTTATCTACGCACATGTTCAAGCACGATGGAGGGAGTTTGCTGGCACATGGTGCACACAGTCTAATTTAGGGAACTAATCGTATAACATACATCATACACAACCTATATCACGTAAAAACGTGTAAACTGAAACGTTAAAAACTGTACGAATTATTATGATTACACTTCCCTTCATATTTAGTGATATTAACCTTCATACAAACAACCTCTTCAAGGAGAAACAAAATTCTTTTTCGAAAATGGCACTTCCAATTCTTCTTATTCTCACTATTTAATTGCTAGCCGTATCAAGTAACAACGAAAAAAATAATAATATCTAAACGTTAAGCAGGTCCATATTTTTGGGGATACAATTAAAAAAGTAAATCGTCGGTGGAATATTGTTTCACCTATCAAGAATTTTGGAAGATATAATTAGAAAGGTACAACCTGGGTAGAAAATTGTACTCCTTATCGAGCATTTTTGAAAATATAATTGAGAAAGTGGAATCTGGATAGAAAATTGTTTTACCTACGAAGCATTATAAAAAGTAAGTTTAATAAAACTATACCTTGGATATTTCATATATTTTTTCATATTATACGCATTACATTATAGAAGCAAACGCGGACTGCTCAACGTCATAGGCTCAGAATCTAAAACTCTATTCGGAACTCTCCTCGAAAAAGATCTAGAACTCATTAACGAAAATATTGATACATTTGTAGCGGCACTCGACACAGCACAAATACCGCTACTCGACATAAACAACTAACGGACGACGGTAGCGCAGTGGTTAACGCATTAGGTTACGAACTTTCGGGGAAAGTAGTGGGGGGATATATGGGAGGCAGACGTAGAGAGGACGGAGCTGCGAGCGTAATCGAAATCTCCGGAAAACTGGAGAGCTTGGGCAAGGGAGGTAACCAGAGTGGAGGACTAGTGCCCGTGAACGCAAAGCGGATGTGGATACGGGAAGTCTGGCTTGGACAAGGAGTTAAAGCAAAACCAACCAAGTGTGAGGTTAGGACGGTGGAGTAGCCATATTAGGACGCGTGACAACAGCGCCGCTACACGGGCTACCCGAGAAACTACCCAGACGCAGCCATATTGGCGCGTGCGCCGAAGCGCTTCGCGCGGGCCACTTGAAAGTGACAGCGACTGGCAGAGTGGCAAGTGCTGACCGAGCGACATTTCCCGCCCAACGGGGAAACAGACGCAACCATGGCGAAAGGGAAGGAGGTAGAGGAAAACGCTAGGGGACGAAGGGAAACGGAACTGGCTGCGGAGCTGCCACACGTCAGCACCAGGAGCATGACGAAGGCGATGCCGCCAAAGGAGGGACTCTCCCGCTTCACGCTGGACAAGGAGGGAATATGGACTGAGGAAACAACAGAGGAGGAGGAAACCCCCGCCAGAGAAGCACCCCGAGCGAAGAGAAAGAAGGCCAACGAATCCCCCGAACTCCCCGCGGACCCGGCTGAAGAAATGAGAACAGCCACAACGGCGGACATAGGAGCCAAACTGATTCGCCGGGCCGCCGAGGTGGCCAAGGCTGCCGAGGCACCCCGCAACCACAAGGACACGCAGGTGAAAACCCTGAAGGAGGCGGCGAGAACCATCACCGCGGGCGTGACCGAAATAGTGAGGAGAACGGACCCTGTCACCGACGCACTCGCTATAGCGCAAAGACGCATAGCAACACTGGAGGCGGCGGTAGAGGCACTCCGAAAAGAGCCGGCCTCGCGCCCCACCGCGGATGAGAGCAGCTACAGGGCGCGTCTCGCTGCAGTCAAACACCATGCAGAGGAGATGAGATCCTTGCTGCACCGACTGGAGGAACGACTGCAGAGAATAGAAAAAGGAGAAGGAAAGGAGGTCGCTCCTGCCGCGAACACGAGAGGGATGGAGCCTGGAGCCCCAAACGCCCCAGCGCCCAAGGGAGGCCGAACAGCTGTCATCGAATGGCAGACGGTTGAAAGGAAAAGAAGCGGAAAGAAGAAGGAAGCAGGAAAGAAGCAGCCGGCGAAGCTGATCCCCGAGACAGGGGCGGTAAGACAGAGGGAAACTCCGGAGAGTGGATTGGAGAACGCACGAAGAGGGGGAGGCAGGGGGCCCCTCCCGCGCGCACCGCGAACGTCAGCGGTAACAATCACCCTGACGGACAAATCGAGCCAATCCTACGCGGAGGTGCTGGCTGCGGCCAAGGACAGTGTCTCCCTGACCGAGCTCGGAATCAACACGATGAGGATGCGGAAGACCATCGCCGGAGGCGTCATCTTAGAGGTCCCCGAGGACCAGGGAAGGGAGAAGGCCGCAGCGCTCGCAGCACAGCTGACGCGGGCTCTGGACCCGAACGAGGTCCGCGTGGCGACACCCTTCCGAGCCGCGGAGGCAAGGGTGTCCCTGATAGACATAGCGGCCACCAAGGCGGAAATCCAGAACACCCTGGCGAGGAAGAGCGGCTGCAAGCCGGAGGACATCCGGCTGGGAGAAATCCGCCCCGCCCGGAACGGACTTGGCACCGTGTGGATACGAGGCCCTGCCAGTGCAGTGAGGAAACTGGCCCAGGCTGGAAAGGTCGCCATAGGCTGGTCGACGGCGAAGGTCGAAGCCATCGAACGGAGACCGTTGCAGTGCTACAGGTGCCTTGGGATAGGACACACGGGGAAGACCTGCACCGCCAAGGAGGACAAGGGGCACCTGTGCTTCAGATGCGACGAACCAGGCTACCAGGCGAGAGCATGCACTACTGCGAGCCCGAAATGCCTGCTCTGCGAGGCGCTTGGAACACCGTCGGTGCACAGGATGGGGGGACCGGCCTGCGCCCCCTCGAAGAAAGGAACGAAAGGAGCCGCCCGCGGATCCACGGCTGCATGAGGCAGCGAGAAAGGCTCCCCGTCGCAAAGCGACCCTAAGCCCGCGAACAAGGAGGTAGGCACGGAGGAAGCCACAAACAAGGAAAGAACACCAAAGAACTGAGAATGCGCATCCTCCAGACTAACCTGCGAAGGTCAAGGCGAGCACAAGACCTGCTCCACCAAACCATCCGGGAGAGCACGGTCGCCCTAGCGGTGGTGGCGGAACCGTACAGAGTTCTGGATGCCCCGGAGTCGGTCGGAGACACGGACGGAATGGTTGCCGTCACCTGGACATCAACGCCCGGGGCGTTCGCCCACGGAGCCCTGCTGGAACGCGGCAACGGATACGCCGCGGTCGAGTGGGCAGGGATGATGGTGGTGGGGGTGTACGTGTCACCTAACAGCGGACGGGCAGCGTTCGAGGAATTCCTAGACGGAGTTGGCGACTGCGTCAGGCGACGACTCCCCCGACAAGTGCTCGTCCTGGGAGACTTCAACGCGCACTTCACGGAATGGGGGAACGCCAGGACCAACGCGCGCGGCCGCACGCTATCAAACTGGGCCGCGGGACTTGGACTTCTGTTAGTGAACAGGGGCTCGACCAGTACCTGCGTGACGTGCAGAGGGAGCCCATTGTTGACATAACATGGGCCTCCCCCGAGGCATTCAGGCGGATCTCAGGCTGCAGAGTGGCCCAAGGGGTCGAGACGCTGTCGGACCACCTCTACATATTCATGGAGGTGGACGCACCTGGACCTGGAATGCCGACGACAAACGACGGGCACGGCCCGCCGAGGGGGAGGCGCGCGCGCCCACCGCCCAGATGGAAAATAAAAGAAAGGAATGAAGATCTACTCCGAGCGGCTGCTATAGCAACAGCTTGGAGCTGGGAGGCCTCGACAACGACGACCGAAGCAGACGTGGAAGAGGAGGCCGAGAACCTCCGCCAAGCCACGACAACAATCTGCGACGCATCCATGCCACGGGCCACACCGGGCACGGTGCGAAGCAGAGCAGTTTACTGGTGGAACCCCGACATCGTGGAACTGAGGACGAGATGTGTCCGGGCCCGAAGACAGTACCTAAGGGCCCGCCGCTGGCGACGACGCGACGAAGAAGAAGTCTCCTTGCGCTACCGGGCGTACCGCGCGCTACAGCGCTCGCTACAAAAGGAAATTAAAAAAGCGAAGGACCGTGCTTGGTCCGAACTGGTCGAAACAGTCGAGTCGGACCCATGGGGAAGGCCATACAGGAAGGTGACACAGAAACTACGCGCGAAGGGCCCCCTGACAACGACGGAGATGGAACCTGCGCTGCTGACGCGGATCACCGGAACGCTCTTTCTCCCACAAGAAAACAGAGCGGTGGAACGGCCACGGGAAACGACACGACCGCTGGAATGGAGGGACGACTGGGAAGTCACGGAGGAGGAGATATGGGAGGCTACCAGAAGAATGACCCCCCGCAACGTGGCACCGGGCCCGGACGGAATCCCTAGCCGGATCTGGGGGGAAGTGATGGGGGTCATGGCCCCCAGACTCCGGCACCTCTTCACAAGATGCATGAGGGAGGGAGTCTACCCCCGGGCGTGGCGGACGACGAGACTGGTCCTGCTCCATAAAGAGGGCCGACCGACGACCTCGCCGTCAGCGTACCGGCCGATATGCCTACTGGACGAGGTCGGCAAACTACTCGAGAGGGTAGTCGCCGCCCGCTTGGAACGACACATAGCGGGCCAAGTGCCAGGTTTGCACGAAAGCCAGTACGGCTTCCGGAAGGGGCGCTCGATGATTGACGCGGTCAAACGCGTACGAGCGATTGCGGAGGACATGGTCTCCCGGAAAGGCGTGGCGCTGGCGGTTTCCCTGGACATCGTCAACGCGTTCAACACCATGCCATGGGACAGGATAGTGACGGCCCTGGAGCACTTCGAGGTTCCCAGCTACCTCGTCCGATTGATCCGAGCCTACCTCGACGACAGGTGGGTGTGTTACACCAGTAAGGAAGGAGAGGAAAAGCGATCCGTCGAGCGTGGCGTCCCGCAGGGCTCGGTGCTGGGCCCCATACTATGGAACGTTGCGTACGACGAGGTACTGCGATGTCCGCTACCCCCAGGCGCGGCCATGATATGTTATGCGGACGACACCCTAATCCTGGTCGAGGGTCGTGGCTGGCACGAGACGCTGCGCATTGGCGAAATCGCAACGGCCTGTGCGATCCGTGCCGTGAACGAACTGGGCCTGAGAGTCTCCCCTGCGAAGTCGGAGGCCACAGAGCCGCCCCGCCACCACCCCAACGGACTACGGCCAGAAGAAGTGACAGCGCTAGGGGCAACGACCTCCCCCTAACGCCTACTCAATAGCCGGCTCGAACAAGAGAACGCGAGAAGGGGATGCAACTGAAGTTAATTCATAAGAGGTTCTTGGAGCACCCCTGTCACGCGCATAAGGTGGTCATCGTGGAGTTTTAGTCGGTAGGAGTCCGACACTACTCTGCTGTTACGCGATTATTGCAGCAGCGGAGTGTCCATGAGGATTTCTCCACGTACAAAAAAAAAAAAAGGTTACGAACATTCGGAACGCGGGATCGAATCCCGGCGACCGAAGTCCGATTTTTATTCCACGATTCTAAATAGGAAGAAAATATAGCAGTACCCCCAGCAGCGACATCTACAGCCACCAACCACAATCATCACGGACTCGACTCATCCTCTACACATTATTTGACTCCAACAATAAAATAAAAACGATCCTCAGTAATCAAACCGCACTTATCAAACGCTTGCTAGACTATGCTAAGACGAATCAACTCGAGAACGTTAGCAATGTCATACGCAAGATTGAAAACCATAACGAGAAAAACGAAATATTGATCTCTTTACTAATTCAGACTGAATCTACCATATCGGAGCTCCATATTAACATCGACGAAATTTTTAACACTATAGTATCAGGAAAACAAGGAATCATAAACCCGCAAATTATGGAACCCAAACAATTCTTAACAACACTCGACCAAATAACGAAGCAAAACTTTATGAGTAATCATATCGATCTTTCAGTTCAAAACTTTCTACTAATTCTAGATCTAAGTAAACTAAAATTATGGACAAATGATAACAAACTCATATATATGATAACTGTATCGTTTTCAGAAGACAACGAATGGAAAATAACAAAAATTTATCCGATACCTTTCAAGCAAAACTCTGTATTTATCGCACCTGTAGTAGAAACTGATACTAATCAGCTTAGAACGATACACCTTTGTCGATAGCCACTACTTAAACAAATATAAACGAACGGCAATCATCGACATTTGTAAGGGAACTCAGTCAAGTCACAATAGAATCAGTTCACCTAAATGTAGAATCGAATTAACTAATAATCAACAGACAGTCAAAACCTGCCCAACTGCTGTATTCAAATTGGAAGAATTGACGTTCGTACCCTTACAGACAGAAAATCATTATATCATTATCATTAGGAAAAATGTGCAGATCGACGTATCGTGTAAAACACATAAAATCTTAGAAATCAGACAACCGAGTTTAATTAGCAGCAAAACTGGAGTTCGACTCGAGACGTCGTTGCTTGCGGACGTGTTTGCCGCGAGCTCCCGCTCGTGAGCATAAGGCTAGTTGTAATAGTAGTTGGTTAGGGGTAGATGTGTCATATCGTGGGTGGAATTAGTTTAAAGAAAACATGAGAAATACCAATTTTTAACGAGCTAGATAGTGATGGATAATTCCCATTTGAGATGAATTAGGGTGTCGTGGGTACGTACAGTGATTTTAGTTTATTGTTGACTTGAATAAGATGAGAGGGTTTAACGGATGCAAGAAGTCACAGGCTAAATTGGAAGGCGTAGCGGGGCTAAAATCGATATAACAATTAATGTTATTGAGTGAGTAAGCGTTTAGTGGATTTTAATTGAAGTTAAAGTGAGCTAAATTAATATTAAGTTAATCTATTGGCTAAATTAAAGGAAATAGAAATTAGAATTTGACTAGGATAGGAATTGAAATAAAGTGTAATTACGGTGCGGGAACTATAACAAATGAATAACTACGAGTCACATGTTAAGGTGAACGTAGGTTATAGACAGAAGTCTGGTTCGCGACGCAATTGAGAGCGGACATGTTGGTGGATCGCTCTCGCTAGCTAGGTGTTTGACAATATACGATGATACATGCGTGTGAAAATGCAAGCAGGATTGCTAAGGATTGTGGTGAATTACAAGGGGTGTGAGTGGAATAATATTGAGACGATATCAGAGTGTATGCATATGGAGGCGACAAGGATTATAATCATATGATCGTTTGAGTACAATTAAAGTGGGAGAAACATGAAGCGTGGCGGTCAATATTGGCATGATAAGTTGTAGGGGAATAGCTGTTAAATTAACTCGAGTACAGCAGCAGCAGCGTAGGATAAAAAAGTGTGTGATGCATTAACGGCTCATTGGTGATGGTGTCTATGATGGATAGCGGTGAATAAGTAAAAGGAGGAGTAATATAATATGTGAGTGTTAGCATACGCTGGTGATCTTCAAACCAAACAAGGGAAAAAGAACGAGTAGCATACATTATATGAATAAATATGTCGGGTTTACATTAGAATTAGGGTTAGGGGCGTGAAACGAATCCTCGCTTGGATTACGCGTTGTCGTTATGCAATAGAGAAGACATTGACTAGTGCAAATACGATTATCATAGAACCGGACAAGTAACCGTGGTGATTAGATACTCGAGAAACTAATGACAATGATCCTAGGTTCAATAACGAATCGGCGGTCGACGGGATGATAGATGAACGTACTCACAAAATCTAAGTCGGACGCGTAATATTCACTGGTCGTAAAGAGTTACTCCTTTCATCAATGAGATCGCGAGCGAGAATGCCTTTCCCGTCCCGATGATGCCACAGAGGAAAACTATAATGGGGTGTGTCTAAGGATACGAGATCATCGGATTCGTCGAGAAAAGCCTTCGTTCAGAAAGTAAGGGAAATTGGCGTTGCTGCTAATGGGTCAATCTCCATATCGGTGGTTAGAAAAAGATGCTAGCCGCCCTCGAGGGAAAGTTGCTAGTGGGAGACGCCGCTCGTTGAAAAATAGGTCTCCCCTATTTTCCTGTAGTTGGGACAAAGACCGTTTGTCTGTTTGAAGGACTTTAGTTGACTAAATCTTAAGATTTATAACAGGCCCTCGGGCTAGCTGAACATGTACTGCGGAGACGCATCGACATCTGGCAATCATCTTACTCGAAGAATAGGGTCTGCGTGTGGCGAGCTACGGGACAGAGCCCGTTGGAATGTTTACTGTCGAGTGTTCCAACTATTTCCTTTTTAAAGAGAACTATAGAATTATTCCATGCCTTTGTTAGACAAAGCGTTCATCCCGTGACCGCGGCTACGTTTGGCGACTGACTGTCGCCTCGAGCCCAAGCTCATTATCACAACTCGCGAACAATTACAATCGGATTGAATAACTACAATTGTTCAATTACAGCTATAGTAGACTCTGGGTTGCAATGTTGCGGGATTATCCAAAATTCCAAAGGCTCCGGTGTTCTTTCATCTCCGATATATATTACACTCCGAAGACCTCGATAACCTTCTTGTACGCACGCTTGTTGTCAACCGACCCCACCAGATTCTTCTAACAGCTTCGAATCGTCTTTCGTCTCAACTGAGACCTGGACGCTCTCCGACGCTTACACACACATTCACATGTACAGTGTAAATGTATCGTCTACCTAACAGTAGTAAAATTTATTGCATGAATCCAAAATAGTGGCGGTTCAGAGTGCTATAATAAAGAAGATGTCGAGCGCTAATTTAGAAAGGTTTTTATGCTGAGATTTTAGTCCTCCTGTAGGGATTATCGCCGGGTGTATATCAGAGGCGGCTATTCCGTTACTATCTGGTTATTGTTTCGATAGCTGTGGCATGCAGTATGTTTTGTTCACCCTATTACTGCTTCTTAACATGTGACGTTACTGAGCGTGTGACACTAGCACATCCGATACCAGGCGGGCCCGTCAGCCTCGCGGTAGACGCATCGGATTACGCCATAGGAGCAGTATTACATCAACGCGTGAACGACAAATGGCTGCCGCTAAGATTCGTTACAACATCCTTGACCTCCGCGCAGCAAAAAAATATAGAGCATATGACCGCGAACTTCTTGCTTTGTACACCGCAGTTAAACGTTGTAGATAAGCCGTAGGAGGGAGAAATTTCGCGATATAAACCGATTACAAACCCCTCATGTGCGCGTTCAATCAATATCTACACAAATGTTCGCCGCGACAATTTCGCCATCTTGACTACTTCGGACAGTTCACGACCGACATCCGATACATTAAAGGCTTGGACAATAATGTAACCGACGCTCTATCTGGCATCGAAGCGATAGGGAAATCTGTGGACCATAAAACTCTCGCCGCAGCGCAAGAAAACGACACCGAGCTACGCGACATCGTCAAGTCCGATACATCCGTATTACAATTAAAGAAGATACGTTTTCCTGATTACGGCGTATCAGGCGATTTTGTATGACCGTTTGTATCGAAATCCTTGCGGCACAGCGTATATAATTCGCTCAGGGACTTTCCCATCTTTGGATACGCGCTACGCAAAACATGGAGACGACGTGTTTCGTCCGATCGTCAATAAACAAAGATTGTAGAAACTGGGCACGACAATGCCTGGCAGCCTATGGTCCACGTACCGTCATTCCGGTCCTCAATAAACCTAAGGACCCACCATAAACCTTAACTTTTTAGTTTAATTGTTAGCACATGTTTTCAAGTTAATGTGCTTATCCGGAAGGATTTTCTAATCCTATAAGTGTTTTCGGTTTATGGCTGGTTCTTAGAAAACTCGTCAGGTTTATTAGACTCTGTTAAACATTACGGAGAGAGCGGGTAGTCACCTAATGGGAAAAACGAATGTTTGTCTAACGACAAAGCTGGTTTTTTCCATGAACAAGTTCACCCATGAGCCACGTTGGTAGGAGGCTTCCTCCTCATACCTTTATGCATTAAGGTGGGTTATAATCAAGCGGCATCGCGGACCGTTACCCTCACTTTTCATAACGAAAAGTGTGAACAACGAATCCGCTTCCTTTGTTCAAAAAATACCTACAAACCGAGCTTCCCTCCATAATTACATGAGAGCGGAAGTTCAGTTAACTCTCCATTCTAACATACTCAACACCTCAAGACTTCCTCTACGACAACATATCTACTAGGACTCGAGCTCTGTCTTCAGATCAGTCATCGTCTCTACACTGATTCTCTCATCTAAGAGCAATCCATTTATTCTTCACTTACCTCTTACGTATCGGCGTTACTATCTTGTGTAAAGTTGTTGGAAATACATATTTTATAACCCTGTTAATCGCAGCGTTATATCACCTCAACCACCCCTAATATCTCAACGGGAATCAGGGGATCGATTTGTTCGCGGCGTCGATTATTACAATCGTAACGGGAATTTACGACTTCCGTGGCGAATTTCCTAGCGGAAGCGTCTCCCCGCGATTGGTCGAAAATACAGTATGCTTATGCGAATTTCAAGAAAATTGCAATGGGTTACAATGGATTACAAAGGGAGAGGGAAGTGCAATGAATTATTACGATAAATTGTAAGGGGTGTGAAGTGGGATGAGATGATAGGAGAATTGGTGTGAGTGGAATAGTATTAAGTGAATATCAGGGTGTATGTTACAAGGGAGTCGACGTGGATTATGATCGAGTGAGTAAGTTACAATATGTTTGGGTATAATTAAATGGTAATATCCTAGCTGAACAAAAATAAATGGAATAATTGGAGGATCTAATGTTAAATGTGAGAGAAACAAGAAGTGTAATGCTCGATAATCATGGCGTGATGAGTCATAGGTGAACAATAACAAAGAACATAAAGCAATAAATTATTGAACTATTGAATTAAAATATGAAGAGGAGTTGGTAAAGTCGAATATCTATAGAAAATGCAATTACGAATTTCAATTTAAATGATAAAACTTTAAAAGGAAATAAAATTAGAATTGAATTAGAAGAAGCCAGAGTTAAATAAAATATAATAAAGAGTGGTAATATAATGGAGGAGTATTCTACGTAATATAATTGAAGAGCTATATAAATATAAAGTTTTAAGAAGAAATTTATTTTCAATCTTAAGTAATTTAAATACAATAGCTTAGGATAAATATATTTGGAACTATAATGACTCATCAGATAAAGTCAGTTCATAATGGAAAACAGTGGAAGAATTAGAAAGTGGTAGTATATATCGTTGATTTTCAAAACTAAAAAGGAAAGGAATTAGTAGGAAACAGTAAATAATTTAAAAAGTAATAAATTAATGTATATAACGTATTCGTAAATGTTTAATATGCGTGAGTACGTTGTTGTAGATAATTCGAAAGGACGTTGGTTGTTCGCATTTATTGACGAGTTATTATAGCTCCATAACTACAAATTAATTAATTAATTACAAACTACTAAATTAATGGTTAGGGCAAGAATTGACACAATTCGAATTTTTTACATTAAGCTACGTTATATGGGATAGAATATAGAATATCAAAAAATGTAACTAAATAAAGTTTAGCTAACTAAAAAGTGAAAGATTAAAAAAGCCTTTAATAACAATAACTCATCACGCTAAGCCTGTTTATCGTGTTTTGTTTTTGTTTTAGTCGTTATTTATTTTACTTTTAACTGAATAACGAGAATGGTTTTGTATTAATTGACAACGCAACAGTATTTAAAATTGGCTTCGAGATGATAATTAATATAATAGATTTAAATGTTGTAAGATTATGAAGTATGATAGAGAATGCAATTGCACACGATGGAACACAATAGTACACTAACACTACCCTTTGGGTGGCTTCGACACGGTTAATACCTGCTGGATTGGCACATGAATATCAGTAGATCGATGAATTGAAGAAAGTACATGTGGGTGGTAGCGAACACGGTGGGGTTTTCTTGTCACTGGGGTCAACTGTGAGTTGATGGGATAGGGGAAATGTAAATGCAAATGCTTATATGCAGTGGAGTGTAGGAAGTAGGGATCACATAATAGTTTGAACGACGTGATGAGACGCGCACGTGTCACACGGTTGCCATATTGGTAAGCGGGCCCCTTCTTTAGGGGCTTTATGATACATAAAGGAGTGGTGCCATCTACATGCATGAAGTAAAGTATTATTCAATATGAAATGGTATGTGTCAATCTGGCTAAGTGGGTCACTTGGTAGCAATGGTTAATTAGGAAAGCTTAGTAACAAGTACCGAGGGACATCTATGCAGTAGGGCTCGATGTGCGCTGTTACGGTGGAAACCCCATGTACCTCCGAATTAAAAAGGGTTTACCCTCCAACGGGCAAGAAAAATCATAATTATTGGCGGAATGAACAGTTGATGAAGTTAAGAAAGGAGGAGGTGATGACGACGAGAAGAAGAACTCAGAGAGCAGTGGCGTGAGGAACTGAAGACGCGGTACAGTGGGTTCAGGAGTTGCAGAAAAAGAAGAGGCAGACGAGGAAACTGATTCGAGCCCTTGTCGATGAGCTTTTCTTAACGAGACCGAGGGGAAATATAAGTAGAATCCACGGGAGTATTAGTGTCAGCGAGGGCTTGATCACGAAGGAAGCGCTACTGGATGCCGGAGCTGAGATGAACCGGAATAAAGCGGTTGGTGTAGATGGCATACCAGGAACGATGGTAAAAGAAATTGAAGATTGCAAAATTACGTGTTGAACAGTGTTATCAACTGAGCACGAAGAAATTCGTTTTTCTTGAAAATGAAGCTTTATACGGAAAGATTTTATTCCACATTTTTCTCTTATTTTTGCACGTAAAATAACTTCCATCTGCTTAATCGGTAACTAACCAAATTTATATGTTTCAAACAGATTTCCAAGATCAATTTTCTCGAAAACAAAGCCTGTTATTCTTTATATCTTTCTTGTTTTTCTTCGTACATAACTGTTTTTCGTTTGTTCCTAGTACTTGACCGGACCTTATGTTTCACATATTCTAACATACTCTATTCATATAAAAATTCGTATTATAATAATCGTTATTTTCGATATTAAAATTATTATTAAATATTCGTTTAATTAATCTTAAAATTCTGATACAGTTATGAAAAGCTATCAAAATAATGATGTCTAGATTTTACAAGTATGCCACAAAATATATGTAGAGTTTACATTAGAATTAATGTTAGGGGCGTGAAACGAATCTTCGTTTGGGTTACACGTTGTCGTTATGCATTAGAGAAGACATTGACTAGTGCAAATACGATTATCATAGAACCGGACAAGTAACCGTGGTGATTAGATACTCGAGAAACTAATGACAATGATCCTAGGTTCAATAACGAATCGGCGGTCGACGGGATGATAGATGAACGTACTCACAAAATCTAAGTCGGACGCGTAATATTCACTGGTCGTAAAGGGTTACTCCTTTCATCAGTGAGATTGCGAGCGAGAATGCCTTTCCCGTCCCGATGATGCCACAGAGGAAAACTATAATGGGGTGTGTCTAAGGATACGAGATCATCGGATTCGTCGAGAAAAGCCTTCGTTCAGAAAGTAAGAGAAATTGGCGTTGCTGCTAATTGGTCAATCTCCATATCGGTGGTTAAAAAAGATGCTAGCCGCCCTCGAGGGAAAGTTGCTAGTGGGAGACGCCGCTCGTTGAAAAATAGGTCTCCCCTATTTTCCCGTAGTTGGGACAAAGACCGTTTGTCTGTTTGAAGGACTTTAGTTGACTAAATCTTAAGATTTATAACAGGCTCTCGGGCTAGCTGAACATGTACTGCGGAGACGCATCGACATCTGGCAATCATCTTGCACGAAGAATAGGGTCCGCGTGTGGCGAGCCACGGGACAGAAACCGTTGGAATGTTTACTGTCGAGTGTTACAACTATTTCCTTTTTAAAGAGAGCTATAGAGTTACTCCATACCTTTGTTAGACAAAGCGTTCATTCCTTGTCCGCGGCTACGTTCGGCGACTGACTGTCGCCTCGAGCCCAAGCTCATTATCACAACTCTCGAACAATTACAATCGGATTGAATAACTACAATTGTTCAATTACAGCTATAGTAGACTCTAGGTTACAATGTTGCGGGATTATCCAAAATTCCAAAGGCTCCGGTGTTCTTTCATCTCCGACATATATAGATGAAAGGACACCGGGTCCTTCCTTTGGAATCCATCGGAAAACCCCCAATATTTTAGCCTCTATAACTTAACTCGATTACAATTGTTCGAGATTTGTGATAATGAGCTTGGACTCGAGGCGACAACCAGTCGCCGAACGTAGCCGCGGTCAGGGGATGGACGCTTTGCCTGACAAAGGTATGAGGTAATAGTATAGCTCTCCTTAAAAAGAAATAGTTGTTGCGGCACTCGACAGTAAACATTCCAACGGTTTCTGTCCCGTGGCTCGCCACACGCAGACCCTATTCTCCGGGTAAGACGATTACCAGACGTCGATGCATCTCCACAGTACATGTTCAGCTAGCTTGAGGAGCCGTTATAAATCTTAAAATTTAGTTAACTAAAGTCCTTCACACAGACAAACAGTCTTTATCCTAACAGTCCCTAAATCTCCAACACCTACTACGGGAAGATACGGGAAGTCTGCTTTTCTCAAGGACGACTCTTCCCGCTAGCAACTTTCTCTCGAGGGCGGTTAGCATCCTTCTTCAACTACCAACATAGAAATTAACCAATTAACAGTGACTTCCATTTCCCTCACTTTCCTAAGGAAAACTTTCCTTAACGAATCCGATTATCTCGTACCCTTAGCCACACTTCCGTAGCGTCATCGTCACAGAAAGACAGTTCCTCTACGTTCCTTGAGTAGTCATCATTTTAACTTATATCGCGCACTTTGCTCAATCGCCACCTTAACTCGTCGTCTATCAGTTGTAACCGAGAATTGCGAATCGTTAAGTGTAATCGCAAGTTCTACGCAAAGTATAGAAAGAGAGAATTGTTAATAAATATACGGTTTAAATATCTCCGAGTGTTTCTTTGGCACCTATCACGTCCGACACACTTCAAATTCAGACGACATGATCCGTTAATTTCGCGATTTCCTGTGTCTTCTACGTGACACTATATTCCATTATTGTGTGGAAGAGAAATCGAATAATATTAATAACTTAAAAAGGAAGAAACAAAATCAAGAGAACATGGTAGTCGCCAAAAGAATAAAAATTGAAAAGTTACAAGAAGTACCAAAGATGAAAAGCAAAGGGAAACGAAACAGAGAAAAACGAACGTGTGTTTAACGAACAGGAGAAGAAAAGATTAAACTGAAAGATACCAAACCTTCCAAAAAAGATTTGAGATATGCGCTTATCAATGTTAATAATGGTGACGATAACGAGCAGAAGCCAAGGATATTTGCGTATGGATTTTACTGGGATAACAACCCTGATTTAACTCTCCTTCAACGTAAAGAGTAATCTAGCGATTGTGAAGAAAAGCTAAAACTGAGAAATAAGAAATTAAGTGCCGCTGAACGTTGAGAACAGAAAACACAGAAGGAACGTGAAGTTCGTCAAAGAGAAGAAGCGCTCGTCGATAACCAGTTATCAAATTCTGCAGATCAGTTCGACAGATTAGTTTTAGCAAGTCCAGACAGTTCAATAGTATGGTTACAGTATATGGCGTACCATTTACAAGCAACAGAAATAGAGAAAGTAAGTGCAGTGGCGACAAGAGCGGTGTAGACGACTAATTTCAGGGAACAGAAGGAAAAATTAAACGTTTGGAAGGCTTAGTTGAATTTAGAATCGAAATTTGGAATTCCTGACTCATTAAATGATGTTTTTCAAGAGGCAGTGAGGTCTAACGACTCACTGAAAATATACAGTCACATGTTGACTGTTCATGTCTGGCTGGCAGGCAGATGGAATTAGAGAAAAGAATTAATACCATGATTGGGAAGTTTAAACATATTCCCGAGACATGATTTAATAGTGGAGAAGAATGATTAAAAATGGGTTTGAAGGATAAATCGAGGCACATTATGCAGAGAGCATTGCAATCTTTGCCAGCATCTGAACGTAACAAGTACTTTCTCCAGGACATTCCTATAATTTCATTTATGAAGTAAGCACTCTATGAAATATCAACTCTTTTTAGTTATTATTATCGCACAACTTGTCTTCTACATAGTATTTCTTTTCGAAAGCAAATCTTACCATGCAAATAGGCGTAATACTTTATTCTGAGGAACTTAATGAGATATATCGTTTTGAGGTGGTATGGTGATAGGTGCGTAAGGAACTACTCTTGGTGTTTTTAACGAATAACAGTTTATTAGAACTGTTACGACCGATCGCGGAGAGACGCGGTCGCTAGGAAAACGCGTCAGCGAGAGGCGTAAATTCTCGCTACGATTCGGTGAATCGACGCCGCGAAGTAGTCGTTCCCCTGTTTCGGGTAGGATAACAGAGGTGGTTGATTGAATATTACACAGTAGTAAGTTAGGTCACCGTTTATTCCACAACTTATAACGAGGATAGTTACACTGGTGCGTATGTACGAGATGAGTGAGTGACTGATCTGCGGGTGTGTATACCCGCTCGAAGGATGTTGACCGTTCGAAGGATGTGAAATCAGTGTTTTTGGGAGACGATGCTGTCTCGGTGGAAGGCTAAGGATCGGTCCCTCCAGCGCACGGGACCATCGGATTTGTTGGAGCCGATGTTATTTAGGAGAGTGAGGGAATAGGCTTCGTTTTTAATTGGTTAAACGAAGGGTCTTAACTGTCCTCGAGAGAAAGTGATTAATGGGGGGAAAGTTGCCGCGTGCGTGACAAAAAAAAACAACTTTCCCTTGTCCTGCCGTGGTAGACAATAGTGTTTAGCAACTCCTCGGGACCAGATGTTTGTTTTGTTTAAAGGACCTTTTCTAGTAAATCTATGATTTATGGACGGTGCTTAAGGATAATGAGGGTACGCCGTGCGGACGAGCGGACCTCTGGTGTCCTTCTGGCCCGCGGTGTGTGACCTGGGCCAGGCAGAGAGTCGCGCGGCGTAACATCCTCCCCCCGTTGAGAGGGTACCGATCAAAATTTCATTAAAGGTGGAGTTAATTGGAGCAGCCGCCCGACTCCTTGTTGATTGCTGATTGTCCTTATTCTGCGTGATCGGGTTGGCTCGTTGGTAGGACGCGCTGCGTGGCACGTCGTTCCAAGATGCTCGTTGCCGTATGACTTGTGGTAGTCTGGATGAGGCCGTTGTCGCCAGGGTGACTTCGAAGATACGGTCGAAGGCCCGTTGCCTGGATGGCACGTTGTCCCCTTTGTAGTCTGGATCGCCGTCTTCCTCGCCGATGCCGAGCGATTTCCAGGTGAAATTCACGACCCAAGAAGTGTCGTGAATCTTGCTTCTGGAAGTGTCGTTAAACACCTCGGCCCAGGAAGTATCGTCGAAGGGAACGTCGGTGATGCTTGGTGAAGATTCATCAAGCGCGGTGCGGCGGTTTGAGGTTGATTGGGAGGCTGGACTCCCTCCGATGACCCGCTCGAATCGCATTCTCTTAGTGATGATTCTTGATAGAGGAGAAGCGTTGGGCGTCGTGATTTGGACTTGTTTTGCCATTGGAGAGTGTGGTAGCGTCGTTGCAGCCAAGGGTGACTTCAGGGAGAAGTTCGTGACACGCGACTTGTTCGGTGTGGCGCTCTGTGAACTCAGCAGCGAATCGTTGAGATCAGATAGAATGTTCTGTAAATTACCGATACCATTTGAGTGATTAGTCATGGTATTAATAATGAGGCAATGATTCTGAGTAGGGCCAATTGCAGGCGTAGCACATCTCTGAGGTGGCGAAGTAGGAGTCTTCGCGTTACGTCTCGAAGTGTGACTGTCCGATGCAATGTTTCTAATCTCGGGTGGTGCAGATGACGTGATGTAAGAGAGATGATTGGACGTCGATACGTTGTGTTGGACGTCCATCGTAGAAGTATTGCCCGAAGAAACACTGCCCCTGGATGGTTTGAGCACAGTGGATTTCGAAGCCTTTACAGTAGGTTTCGACTCGACGTTGACCTTGTAACTATCCTGGATGGGATTCAACCCGTTACTATCTAGGTTGTGGGCTGCGGTTAAAGAGTCATGAACGTTCGATGCTAATGTGGTTGTCGTCGGGCCGCGTTTAGGTGACACGTTGCGAGTGTGATGCGATGAGCTTCGCGTGTCTTGCGATGGGATCGGTGGTCTCTGGAACCTGGTCTAGGAGCCTTGTTGCTGCATTCCGGAGGTTTTAGATTCGCTACTCTCTTGGAGGCATCCGTTGAGGAAGAATTAAGTTCGATGAGAGCGCTCAATCGTACTACCAGATCCACATAGACATCGAGTAAGTCCACAGGTGCGAAGTCGTCGAGCTCAAGTAATTGGTCGTTGACAATGTTAAACCGTTTCCAAATGTCGTCCACTTGTTTTCGATAAGTTCTTAAGGTGGCCTTGTAGTGCTGACCAGACTGTTCGTATTCGTCGAGTGATTTCGATACGGCCTGGAATTGGTCGCTTAGATTGCTTCGCTCCCGATGCAAGGAGGTGATTTTCTCTGCGTTTCCGGTTGCCATTGTTTGTTAGATAAGTGGAATGGTTATAACTTACTTCTGTTGAAGATTGTCCAGTTGCGGCAGGAGGTTGCGTGGTTGCGTTTTAACCACCGAATTTTACCTCTTCAAGGGTGACGATCCTTGACGTTACTGACCTCGCTGGGGGGTAACGCTTCCGCTGCTGGTTATGTTGGATTCACGTGGCACTGTATGATAGTGGGTGTCACTGGTGTGCGCTTTTCACTTGACGCGTGATGCGGCTTTGAGGATCGAATGATTCGACCGGTTACGTGTCCACACTTTTCACTTGTCACTGAATCCGGCTCGAAAGATCGAATGTTTCGACCGGATGGGTGACAAAACTATCCACTGCCACTGATAATCCGGCTCGAAGGACCAAGTGTTACGACCGATCGCGGAGAGACGCGGTCGCGAGGAAAACGCGTCAGCGAGAGGCGTAAATTCTCGCTACGATTCGGTGAATCGACGCCGCGAAGTAGTCGTTCCCCTGTTTCGGGTAGGATAACAGAGGTGGTTGATTGAATCTGACACAGTAGTAAGTTAGGTCACCGTTTATTCCACAACTTATAACGAGGATAGTTACACTGGTGCGTATGTACGAGATGAGTGAGTGACTGATCTGCGGGTGTGTATACCCGCTCGAAGGATGTTGACCGTTCGAAGGATGTGAAATCAGTGTTTTTGGGAGACGATGCTGTCTCGGTGGAAGGCTAAGGATCGGTCCCTCCAGCGCACGGGACTATCGGATTTGTTGGAGCCGATGTTATTTAGGAGAGTGAGGGAATAGGCTTCGTTTTTAATTGGTTAAACGAAGGGTCTTAACTGTCCTCGAGAGAAAGTGATTAATGGGGGGAAAGTTGCCGCGTGCGTGACAAAAAAAAACAACTTTCCCTTGTCCTGCCGTGGTAGACAATAGTGTTTAGCAACTCCTCGGGACCAGATGTTTGTTTTGTTTAAAGGACCTTTTCTAGTAAATCTATGATTTATGGACGGTGCTTAAGGATAATGAGGGTACGCCGTGCGGACGAGCGGACCTCTGGTGTCCTTCTGGCCCGCGGTGTGTGACCTGGGCCAGGCAGAGAGTCGCGCGGCGTAACAAGAACTAATCAACAATCTGAGTTAACAATTAATAATCAACAATTACACTTAACAGACAACGGGTAACAACTAACAAATAACGATAGACACCGAGATGTCGTTCGTCGCGTTGCTATCGAAAGGGACCGAGGAGTTACACTTCTAATGACGCAAGACAGACTGACCCTGCTTTTTGTTTTTCTTCGCGCAGATCCTTCCCTTCGTAGCCCATCGATATCCCCACTAGCGTGCATTCATAAGATGTGCCGCCTGTGCTGGCGCGTGTATGCTCTTCCGAGAATTCGGCGGAAAGAGTGTGAGGATATCGATGATACATTGGGCACGTCGGTGTTGCGCTTTGGTGGCGTCGCGCTTTGTATCCGGAGCCGTTGAAAAGTTCCGTGGCCCGTGCCGCCACAGTTTTATTTTAGAATGAACAGTATAAGACAGATTTATCTTTAAAATTCTTCAACAGGCTCTGATTTTTTTGCTTTACAAGCTGCAGGCAACTGATCCTAAACCAGATGGAGGAACCGGCTACACCGGGGCAATAAGCAACGAGCCAACCCACGTGCGACTACATCACGAATCAAGAACATTATATCCAGAGATGAATTTACCATAGACCTATGGTACGATCCATATTTTTATGTCCATAGTCTATGACTACATTTAGGAAGAAGTAGACGGTGGCCGCGCGGTTTTTGATTTAGCTTCTCAATTTTGGCTACTAACTATTAAAAATTTGTAGTTCGTCCAAAAATTCAAAATGTGTCTTTCTTCAAATTGATCAATGGTACACTTCATACAGAGCATCACATAAATGAATCGGGTAGATATCTCGAGTCGAAACAATATAAATCTACATTATTTAATGTCTTCAGGATGCATCATGGATTATCTCAAAAAATATGCTTAAGATAGACGCAAAACGTAATAACCACGAACGGGAAGTACAAAAACGAAGACTTCTTGGACAAGGGTATCTACCTGGGTACCTACAAAACCAACTTGTATAATTTCAGGCACAATTCAAATGTCGCCGAGACCTCTGAAGAAGTCAATAGCGCCGACGTGGTTGTAACGATCGGTTAGCTAAAACTACTGCTGCACAATGGAGCAGTTGCGTCCCAAACGTACTAAAAGATTTTTGATTAGACATATTCCTGGTTTTGTCATTACAGAATAATCAATAAAAAGGACGCACTTAAGATCAGAGAAATTGTAAATATGTCAAGTTATTATTACCTTTTTCATTTTTATATGTATCAATATTAATAGTATTTTGCATATGTGGTAGAAAACTTTACATAACTGGACTGTTTTAGGTATTGTGTAATTAAGGTTGTATTTTCGACCAATCACGGGGAGACGCAATCACGAGGAAAAACGTCAGCGGGAGTCGTAAATTTCCGTTACGATTATAATAATCGACGCCGCGAATAGATCGATCTCCTGATTTCTGTTGAGATAATAAGGGTGGTTGAGGCGGTATAGCGCTGCGATTAACAGGGTTATAAACTATATATTTTCAACAAGTTGATACCGTTGTACTTACAACTTACGCCGTTGCGTATGATATATGTCGTAGACGACGATTTAGCGTATGAAGATGCGATACACATGCACAATATTCTTTGGTAATCGAGCAAGACCCTTACAGTTGAGTTTCTTGTTGTAGTTGACGTAGCAATAGAGGAGACTGATGTTCCGCTCTCATGCAATTACGGAGGAAAGCTCGGTGTGGGTATGTTTTCTTGAACGAAGAAAGCGGATTCGTTGCTCACACTTTTCGTTAGTAAGGTGAAAGTAACGATATGTGATGCCTATTGGTTGTAGTCATGTTACTGAGTGGTGAGAGGAGAAGGAAACCTCCTACCAACCTTGCTAGGGGGTGTCATTGTTTACGGGAAAAAACCGGATTTTCCGTTAGATAAATATCCACTTTTTCCGTTAGGTCACTACCCGCAGTCTCCGTAATTTTTAAGAGCGCCTAATAAACCTAAGCACCTTTCCAATAACCCTCCATAAACCGAAAACCTTTCTAGGCTTAAAAAGTCCCTCAGGACAAAAGGATTAACTTAAAACATGTGTTAAAATAATGACGTTGGAAAGTTAAAGTTTTATGGTGGGGCCTTAGGTTTATTGAGGATCTGTTTAATGGTGCTTGGGTCTTGACGGTCTGATAATGAAGGACGTCGCACAGATCATCTTGCGCGAAGTAACGAAGGTTTTGCTCACATGATGTAATGAAATATGTGTCAAAACGTTTTATTATTTTTAATCATTTTGTACACTGCTTCTCTAGATATTCTACAGCCATTTGTTGAACACGAGTCACGTCTTCCTCAGTACCATGCTGCTCTTCAAAATTGATGAACTTTTTAAAGAGGATCTTCACCTTTCTAGGCGGTAATGCCTGAACAACTGCTCTCTCTAGAACTTTCCTGTAAATGCAAATTATTAGAAGGTAAATGCTCTATGAAATTAAAAAGACAAAATATAGTTGAAAAAATATTTTTACCTTCCTATATCAGTATCATTAGATTTAATTAGAGAATCAACATAACAAGACCATATATCCACCCGTTTCGGATAAGAACTTAGAATTTGCTCAAACAGAGTTACTGCTCTCTCTTTATTTCTGTAGTGTACATACGTTCAGATGCTGGCAAAGATTGGAATGCTCTCTGCATAATATGCCTCGATTTGTCCCCCAAGCCCATTTTTAGTAACCCTTCTCCACAATTAAACCACATCTCGGGAATATGGTTAAATTTTCCAATCATGGTATTAATTGTTTTCTCTAGTTCCATCTGTCTGCTAGCCTCGACATGTACAGTCAACATGTGACTGTATACTTTCAGTGCCTCTTGAAAAACATCATTCAGTGCTTTAGGAATTCCGAATTTAGACTCTAAATTCAACCAAGCCTTCCAAACGTTTAATTTTTTCTTCTGTTCCCTGAAATTAATCGTTTTCGCCGTTTCTCTTGCAACTGCTCTTGCTTTCTCGATTTCTGTTGTTTGTAAATGATATGCCATATACTGTAACCATACTATTGAACTGTCTAGACTAGCTAAAACTAATCTGTGGAACTGATGTACAGAATTTGGTAACTGGTTGTTGGCGAGCGTTTCTTCTCTTTGACGTATTTTATGTTTCTCCTGTCTTTTTTGTTCTCGACGTTAATTTCTTATTTCTCAGATTTGGTTTTTCTTCTACTTCATCTTTACTATCGCAAGATGACTCTTTATCCTGAAGGAGAGTTGAGTCAGCATATTCCAAATCTTTTTCGGAAGGTTTGGTCTTCCAGTTTAGTCTTTTCTTCTCCTGTTTGTTCAACACACATTCTCTTTGAATATTCCTTTTCTAAATCTTTCTCTGGTTTTTCTCTGTTTCGTTTCCCTTTGTTTTTCATGTTTCGTCTTCCCATATCTTTTCAATTTTTATTTCTTTGGCGAGTGCCACATACTCCTGATTTTGTTTCTTTCTTTTTAAGTTATTATTATCATCCGATTTCTCTCTCACATAACACTTCTTTTCAAATGCAGATTTTATGACGCTGAGAGGCATAATATCGGATTTTTGGGAATTTAATGAAGAGTAACATTTAATTTTAGAATGAATAATATAAGGTGTTAGATCTAGCAGTAAACTATTGTAATATCGAAAAATAAGAATAGAAATTTTTTTTTTCGATTACTTACAATTTATTAATATTAAATTGAATATACAGATATAAATTGGACAGAGAACGATATTTATTTAACGGAACTAAATGCAATACTCGTATCTATATCAAATAACTTTACAGTTATTTGATCACTCTCGTCACAACGAATCTAACACACACACTCTCTCTCTCTCTAACAACTCTATCAATTCTCACGACTCTACTCTTCGACGACTCGAAACCTCTAACGACTCTACTCTTCGACAACTCGAAACCTCTAACGACTCTACTCTTCAACGACTCAATTCGCTCTGATCTTCGCCAATACACTCCTGCTCGGTCGTGCTCGCTCTTGCTCTCGTCCTCTCACACACACACACTTTTCGGCTCACATACTTTGGCCTCTCAATTGCCATTCCTTGAAATATGAAACCGTACCTCTGTTTTGACACTGCTTATCCTTTCTCGCGTCGCTGTTACTAGGCGCTCTTGGATGTAAACAAACCACGAAAGACGACGTACACGGTGCTTTCTAATTTCAACCGATCTCTAATTCAAATCTATTCTACGATATTACACTATTTATGTGGCGACGTACAGTTATCGCAGCTAAAGTTCCGTTGCCAATACCTTGAAGGAATATCAAGATAAATCAATTTGTCACCATTAAGATTCTACCACGTAGCAATTTACCGCCAGGAAATTGTATTTACTTATTTTGTTTGGCACTTATTTTATGCATTATTGACGATAACGTGGTTATAATCGTCCCAGAAATTTTGTCCCCTATTTTCTTATTCTCGGAGTAATGATTCTTAGACACTATACCTAGCAAGTTATTCTGCAATTGAACAACCAACCAATCAGGCGTAATTTTTTCAATCTTTCCAGTAACTCTTTGTCCTAATTTGACAGATGCAATGGGTCTGTTTTTGTAATATGAATTTCTTGAAAGTTCTACTAATTTATTAAAATACAGGATCAATGGATCCAATGCTGCCACTATTCTACTTTTAGGATTAGATGGATCATCGTATATTTTCTTTAGCGACAATGTTAGTCCTAATTGTTGTTCTTTCCTGTTAATAGAAAATATTTTTGTCAATAAAATTTAGTTTGTATGCAGTAGATTAAAATTACTAACGTTACTATGGGACACATATCCAAATGGCGTACATTCTGCAACTGGTAAAATAAGTCTTATACCATCTGACCCCATATCTTTGATCGTACAAGGTATACAGTCTCCTATTTTCAGTTTTTCAAAATTCCTGTACCTTCCTTGAGTTGCAAAATTCCTAATTAAAATTAAATTAGGTACTGTAGCAAATACAAGAGCTGAAAGTGTATGATCAGGAACATATTTTGATGCTAGTAGAGCTGCAATCTCCACACAAGGTGACATGTGACCAGCTGGTAAAAATCCTGTACTAACAGTTTGTCCTTTATATCTACTGACTCTTAAATATAATCCCTGGGTGGATGATTCTATTATTGTGCCCTCTACTTCTTCATCGAGAAAGCGAGAGAGCGGGAATCAAAGACTAATGTAAAATAATGCCTAGCATAATGCTAATGCCACGTATCATATAGTTGCTGAAACTTTCATGCTTCCTACATAGATATAAAGATAAATTGTTTCATTATAAATATTAATAATAAATATTAATTGAATAAATATAGATAACAATGACCACTATAGGTTTCATATATGAAGTATTAGACCGAACGAAGTATGAAATATACTAGTACTCCTTATAACATTTATAATAAAACAATCGTCTACTCAGATTTAATTTTTTCAATTTATAAAAATATGAATTTACACGAACACCCGTACTTTACTTATCATTACTTCCACAACAACGTTCTGTTTCTAATGTTCAGATTTTTGTAACTGCAGTTAAACGTGACACCCACATAAGCACGCATCA
This sequence comes from Bombus vancouverensis nearcticus, assembly GCF_051014615.1. Lineage (NCBI taxonomy): Eukaryota > Metazoa > Arthropoda > Insecta > Hymenoptera > Apidae > Bombus > Bombus vancouverensis. The sequence goes on from NW_027468968.1 coordinate 40,352, forward strand.
TTTTTTTGTATTCTGCTACAATAGCACATGTAATAGTTCTGCTCATAAAGAAATTTGACAGGCGTGTAATAGACAAAAAATCATTTATAAAGTCGTTTCCCCATTTACCCTTGTGCTACGTGCATTGTTTTTTACATGAAAATGCGACGCACTTACAGTTCGCCAGGCCTATTATACCGACTGCCAGTCATTCGGCTAATCCGTTTCCCATTCTTATTCACCATTCTTCACTCGTCCTTCTCCCGTAATCACTGTAGCGGCACATGAGTCAGAGGACAATTCAAATCATGTTGTTGTTTTGCCTTACAAGTAATGTAAGAACAAATAAACTCCATGCAAAACAATGTCGCCGCTTCGTGCAATCGTAGATCAAACGTAGACGAATTCGAATTTTCCGGTTCTCCCCCGGCCAGTATAAATAAACGGACGCGATCGCGTGCGTTTTAGTGTGGAATAGTATCGAAGAGCATTGAAATGTATCGAACAGTATCGAACAGTACATATAAAGTATCGAATATTATCTACAGAGTATCTCCGATTATTTATCGAGTTACGCGACGAACATTAATGAGTATTTATTCCGCGTCTTGTATTTTGTACCAACGACTCACGTATTCGGCTGTAAATAATTTATTTATTTATTTATTCAAGATATATTTGACGGACTGCGACAGCAATATTTCGCTCTCGTTATTTCGCACAACCTATCATCGACCAATTTTCCACATTGGTGACCCCGACGTGATTTGAGTTAGCGAAATTTAGTATTGTGAGTCTGAGTGCGCTAACAATGTTGAGCGAAAACACAACGGTTGCGACTAGTCAAACAATTCGCGTGCCTCCGCTGAAGCCGCAGAAGATCGTGTTCTGGTTCTCTTTATTCGACAGACAACTCGCGGCGGTGGGCGTCACGGGTAACGAAGAAAAATCCACCGCCCTTCTCGGGTGCCTCGAACCAGGATATTTAGAACGGATAAGGGACATTGCATTGGATCCCCCGACCACCGGACAATATGACCAACTAAAAGATGAGTTAATACGAAGTCTGTCCGAGTCCGACAGCGAACGGGGAAAAAGGTTGGTAAAAAACGAAATTATGGTCAACAATTAAGCACTGCAATCAACGTAATCGTGAGTATGTGATACACATGATTATTTGACTTTACGCACGTGAGCTACCATCCATCATAAATCTTATAATACTATACTTATAATTAAATTACAAATTTCAATCCATCATCTTAGCCTTAAAACTTACATACTAAATTAATAATTCAACACTATTAACGCCCATATTTATATAAATAATTTATTTCCATATTTATAATATGTCACTTTGTAACATAAGCAAGTCTCATACAAGTACTAAAAATACTTATAACCTAAAGCACTTAACTATCCAATTAAGTCATAACGTCAACTCTGCATCTAAACTACTATTCCTTTTCATTCTTCATCCTAAAAATCCGTCACAGTTACCACTCAGTCAATTATAATACCATCACCTCTGTGTACACACAATATATAACAGTATAAAACTCCTCTTAAAAAATTAACTATAGTAAAGTTTCATTACATTTATACGTCAAACTTATGAAATTCACTGACTAAACCATCCATACTATAATATATTGTTATACAAGTATCAGTTACTAAAAGACTATGGGGAGCCTGAGGCGGCTATGGGTTCTCAGGGCGTAGGACCACGCCCTGGGAATCCCCCACGAATCTGATATTCTCCTATAGCCGGATGGTGACTGGTCGGCGCCTTTGGCACCCGCCAGTTTGCCGATTCGGTGCGGAGAACTCTCGGAGAAGTTAGTGGGCCTGTATCTCCTAAGAACACTTACCTCACATTCTTGTGGGGCTCCCCGTCACTCTGCACCAGCTTTGACCGGGGCAGGGTGCGAAAGAGTGAGTGGCACCAGGATGGAAACCCTTGTTGACGACCTCGGCGATTTCTTAGAATTACAATGGATAGAAAAACGAATCAAAGAATCGTTTACGGTGGGGAGGGATACCATAATACCGGCGCAGCCGCGAGTTGTAAAGCGGCCCCTCTGCGTCGTCATCGAGCAACCGTGGCCATCCGGGGATGGGCCGCCAGTGCCCTGGACACGCTCATGCGTCTGGCGAAGGGGACACGCGAACTGGGCGGACTCGGAGAGGTTCGGAGGAAACCGATGTTATGACCGTCGGCCCGGTATCTTCGTGGGGTGGGATGAGGCGGCGGCGCGGCGGCCGGGGGGGGGGAGTGAAATCCGACGACGAAATGTCGTCGTGCTCTTCCTATTCGACCGTTGCGGGCACGCTCGGCAAGCGATCGTACCGCAGGATTACCGGGTCCGCGGAAAGCACCACCCCCGTCGATAACGGTCGCGGCGGCGGCGCGGGACACCGCACACGGCGGGGGGACGCGTCCGCGTGGGATCCGGACTCCGCACCACTGCTGGCTCACGATAAAAGGAAGAAGAGGGGCGCGAAGCGCGGGAAGGATAGCGACAACGACACCGACACCGAGGCTGCCACCGTGGCCGCCGCCACCTTTACCATCCGCGACGGTGCCGACGGCGGCAACGACACGCGGAGTGACGAAATGAGGATCGGACCGGTCGACAAGCAAGCTACCGTGAAGGACGTGGAACCGACCCAGGATCAGAAAGAGGAGGAGGTCGCATACCTGCGAAGGAGCGTGCGCTTTCAGGAGAGAGAGACGGTGTCTCCAAGAGACGGTTGACCAAGGAATGCACGGAGAGTAGCCAAAAATGATAACATCGACGGTGAAGGACGAGAGGTGAGGATCACCTCTACGAGGGGGACGAAAGAAAATGCTCCCGGGGCCCCAACGGGAACGATTATGGGTCCCCCTCCCCACCTCCTCCACACACCTGGTCAGCTTCGCGCCGTTTCCGCTGTCCCGACGGGTCGGGGAGTAATAATAAACAAACAAAGAAAACGGATAGAGGTCCAGGACCTCGAGATCCACTAGAGGATCTCAAGATCCTGTTCCTCCGCAAGTTGGAAGAGTGTCGGCGATAAATAATGCCAGGGGGGGGGCGATCCTCCCGGCTACGGACGCTGGTGTCATGTAAACTTCAGGGTTGGTTGATGAAATAAAATAGCTGAGTCGTAACACAACTATTAATTTTGTTTTAATTAAACTTTATTATGCATTCAGCAATCACAATGTAATACACACTGAATTAACATAAATCACAATTCACTGCAACCACGTTATGTAAGACTTAGTTACAATGATACGTTAAGTACGCGACTGTTATAAGGGGCGAGACCGATAAAGATATGTTGACTATTCTAAGGATACAGAATAAGTAAGTTTTTCTGGCAATAGTGTGTCTGAGGAAGGTTAGGGCTGGGTGTGTCTAAGGACACGGCGCTATCAGATTTGTTGATGACAATTTTGGTTAAGGAAGTGAGGGCAGTAGACACCGTCTCCGATTGGATAATAAGGCGGCTGGTGGACCAGGAAGGGTTTCAGCCGCCCTCGCGAGAAAGTTGCTAACGGAACATAAAAGATGTGAAGAAAACCAACTTTCTATGCTAACACGTGGTAGACAATAAACGTAAAGGAAATCTAAGACAAGAAATACTCGCTTGGTCCGAAGGACATTAACTATGAAAATTCCAAGACCCCTGGTAGGTACTTAAGACTATTGAGGGTACGCGCCAAGGATGTGCAGATATCTGGGTGCCATCCTGTCCGCAGAGTGTGGCCCGGTCTCTGATGTGAATCGACGTTACAGTAGCGTAGCCGTAAGAACCGTACAAGCACGATTGCGGCCGGCGAGAGACACCTCGCGGTCGACCGTGGAGTCGTCGGCCGACGAGGCAGGGTTTATTACCGTCATAGGCGGAGGAAGAGGGAGAGCGAGGCGAAAGAACAGGAAGCCCACGACGCAACCTCTTCCAACGGTCCATGCGCCGACCGACGCAAGAACCAAGGGACAGGTATTGTTACGCCACGAGGCTTACCACAGGCTGTATTTTCTAACCGTCGCTCGCGGTCCTACAGTGTCGCAGGCAGATCGTCTTATCTGCCTGCCGGATCATATACAATGTATCGACGAGAGCATAGTTGTCGCCAAGCAGCGAGCTCTAGAAACGTCGATTTTTATCCGTTACGTTTTTCACACAAGAGGCATACGTGATCATAGGCGCGAGCGATGGTGTGACCCGAGCATAGTGGGGGTCGTCTTCCAAATGAGACAAAGAAATCATCGAAAGGCGATCAAACTTCTGACGAGTCAAACGTGACACAACGAAAAATCTGACGAGCAAAATCAAATAGTCTAACGAATTCATCTAGAGATATCGTAAAGTCGAGTCAACTTTATGTAATATATTCATCATATTATTGTAAAATATATTATTTTATGTTAACCTGTTAATACAGTGTTACATTCATTGAACCACCTCTGTTATCTTAACACAAACAGGGGAACGACTATTTCGCGGCGTCGATTAACATAATCGTAGCAAGAATTTACGCTTCTCGCTGACGCGTTTTCCCAGCGAACGCGTCTCTTCACGAACGGTCGTAACAGATATCGTCGTCTTTTCCATTGTCGACGTTGCGAACAGGGGCCTCGGCGCCCAGGACGGCGACCAACAGTGGCGGAACAAGGGCAGGGACTTTTCAGCGCCGCTCGGCCTCCGGTACGCCCCCGCACGGGAAGGGAATCCAAGCGAGGAACGGGCAGGGGCGATGGATCCGGAGCGGTATCGCTCACCGTGAGGAACGGCTGGGGCTTCACGTACAGGGATGCGATATCGGTGGTGAAGAGGGAAGTCAAGTTCTCCGATCTCGACTTCACGGAGTTAAGACCGAGGAGGACAAACACGGGGGCGCTGCTGTTCGAAATCTCAGGCCAGGACGCTGGGTGCAAAGCTTCGCGACTGGCCGAGCGGATGGCGGCCACGCTGAAGGATTTGCCCGCCAGGGTAACCGTGCCGCGAAGGGCGGCCGAGCTAAGAGTGATCGGACTGGAGGACTCGATCACCTCGGAGGAGGTGGCAGCCGCTGTTGCTGAGGCCGGGGGCTGCCACGCTGACGAGGTCAACGTGGCAGTCATACGCTCCGCCCCTCGGGACCTCGGATCAGTATGGCTACGCTGCCCGCTGATAACGGGCAGGAAAATCAGCAGAGGAGACGCCCTACCAGGAGGTAGGATTAACATAGGTTGGTCAGCGGCGAGAGTTTCCCCTCTACCTGCGCGCCGACTCCAATGCTTCAAGTTCATAGAGTCGGGTCACGTGTGCCGGGACTGCACATCGATGGACCGGCCGGAGCGCTGCTACGGGTGCGGGGCGGAAGGACATCGCGCCAGGGACTGTTCGGCGCGAGTACCCATGTGTCCGGTATGCGCGGACCTGGGACTGCCCGCGTCGCACCGTATTGGGTCACCGGCATGCAAACTGCCTGCCCGTAAGAAGAGGGCCGCACAGGAAACAAGGACCGTTCCACGCGACGGTGGGGACGTGGTGACGAGGAAGGAAACGATGCTGCCGTCAACTGTCCCCACGAAGGCCAGAAGAGAGGACAGAGAAGTCGGACAAAACGACTGCGAGGGGAACGGCCCGTAGGAGCCTATGAAGACGGAGCCTTCCCCGACGTGAGCGGAAGAAGAGGAGGTGGACAACTGCTCCTGCAGTGCAATCTTAACCGCTCCCGCCGGGTTCAGGACTTAATGTTCCAGAGGTTGACGGAGCGGCGGATTGGTCTGGCAGCAGTGGCCCAGCCGTACAGCATTCCCGGCGCGTCACGAGGAGCTGGGGATCTGATAGGCTCGGTCGCCATATTCTGGACCGGGATCGCGGGAAACCCCTCCTGCTCGGTGATCGAGCGGAACGGGGCTTCATAGCCGAGAAATGGGGCGACCTGGCCGTGGTGGCCGTCTGCGTGTCGCCCAACATCAGCCGGACCGAATAAGCCTCCTTCCTGGACGGACTCGCGGCTGCGCGAGACGTTTGGGCGCCTGCCCGACACTGGTCCTCGGGTACATCAACGCCCACTCAACGGCGTGGGGATCCCGCAGGACCAACGGAAGGGGGCGCGACGTGCAGGACTGGGCGTTCGCACTCGACCTCCGGCTTATGACCCGGGGTCGTCTAACACGTGCTTGGCACGGCGGGGCGAGTCCATAGTGGACCTCACATGGGCAAACCCTGCCGCATCGCGCCGTGTTTGCGGTTGGGAGGTCTCCCCGGCGGAGACCCTCTCGGACCACCTTTATATCTTGATGGATGTGGCGGTTGGCGCAGCGATGGGCGACCGTTCGTTGGGTGCGCGCGGTTCCAGCAGCCCACCGGGAAGGAGAAGAAGATTCCCGCAATGGGCGGTGACTGCTATAGCCGTTACTTGGTAGAACGAATCCCCGACCGACGAGGACGCGAAAGCGGGCGCGACTCGGCTGAGCCGCGACATGCACGCGATCTGCGATTCGTGTATGCCGCGGTCTGGAGCCCCGCGCCGCGTCGGCGCTGTGTACTGGTGATCCGAGGGGATCGCTTGTCTACGCGAGGCGTCCATCCACGCTCGGCGCCGGTACACCAGATCCCGCCGTAGGCGGCGGTTAGTCGAAATCACTGGTCCCGGGAGCAACGAACGAGGGAGATGGCAACTTTACCGAAGAGGAGGAGCAGGAGCCTCAACCGCCGGAAGAAGAACCACGTGTCACCGCGAGAAGTTGGAGTCCGGAATCAAGCGTCACCGAGGAAGAACTTGCCGGGGCCGTCGTAGACGCGGAAAGCTCAGGGTCCCGATGGAGTCCCAGCCCTCCTGTGGAAGGACGTCTCCGGGGTCTTGGCCCCGAGAGTAACGCGTCAGTTGCTGTAGAACATCGCGTATGACGCGGTGCTTCGGACGCCGCTGCTTCCGAACTCGGCACTGGCGTGCTACGCCGACGACATGTTGGTGCTGGTCTAGGGCACGGCATGGGGTAGAACCGTCCGCCTCGCTAGCGGTGGCCTGCGTGATCGCCGAGATCAAGGGATTGGGACAGAGGGTGTCCCCTGAGAAGTTCGAGGCAATGTGGTTTTGCCGCAAGGCCGATCACGGGAGGCCTCTAGCTGGTTATTGTCTGAGGTTGGAGGGGGCTGAGATCGGGGTTGGAACAAGAATAAAGTATCTGGGTCTGACCCTCGACAGCCACTGGACCGTCGGCGCTCACTTCGAGCGCCTGGCACCGTCTGTTGAGGCGACGGCGAACGCCTCAGGATGTTTGCTGCCTTGGCTGGGCGGGCCCGACGTCGGAGTGCGCCGGCTGTACGCCCGCATGGTGCGATCGAGGCTCCTCTATGGAGCTCCGATCTGGGCGGAGGATCTGATGACAAACCGTCGCAGTCTCCTAGCGGTCAGGAGGCTGCACAGGACGGTGGCCATCAGGGTAGTGAGGGGCTTGCGTACCATTTCGGCGGCAGCAGCGGCGGTGCTCGCCGGGTTTCCCCTGTTCGAATTGCAGGCCCTGAGGTGTCGCGAGATTTATCCTCACACTCGGGGTCTGTCGGGCGGGATAGACCCGATGGGCGCCGACGTCAGCGTTCGGGCTCGGCGGGCTTTGCTTGACAGATGGCGCGCCAGCCTCGACACGAGATGGGGTGCGCCGGGGATAAGGGTCCTTGGGACCGTCCTTCCAAACTGGGACGCTTGGTTGGACGACAGCGGGTCTCCCCTGACCTACAGGGTGACGAAGGTGCTCACCGGACACTGTTGCTTCGGCGAGTATCTGCACCAAATCGGGAAAGAGGCGACCGCGCGTTGCCACCACTGCAATGCGACCGTGGATTCGGCGCAGCACACGCTGGAATACTGCCCGGCCTGGGCGCGGCCGCGCCGCGACATCATCGTGGAAAGCGGATGGGACCTCTCGCCGCCGACGATCCTCGAGACGTTGTTGGCAAGCGAGAGAAGGCGGATGGCCGTGACCTCCTTCTGTGAGCAAGTTATGCTTCGAAAAGTGGCCGCGAGGAGGATGAGGGTGCGGTACTCTCACCTTGAGATGATCGACTTGCGAGGGCGCTGCAGAGGCTGTGGGCGCGCTTCGGTGAGGCGCACTAGGTCCGCCGAACCCCCCGGTGGGGTGCAAACTTAGGCGCTGGTAGCTCATCGCCCCGGGGCCGCAAAGAATCCCGGTAAGGGAACCGGACTGTCGGGCACGGCGGCTCCGGTGACGACGCGCGGTGTTACGTGGCCGCACAGCGCTCCATTAGGGGACGTATTAAGCGCGGGGGGGCGGTGTATCGCTCACACCGGTTCCCGGGCCCCTCTCGATCGCAGCCGGGACGATCATCGTGAAGGTTTTAGTCGGTTGGAGTCCGGCATTACCACGCCGCTTTACCCCATCCCCCATCCGCCGCTTTGCCCGTGCGGATTTCCTCCATGTTAATAAAAAAAAGGCTACTACAAGACTATAAAATATTCATTTAAAATACCCCTATAATAATTCAGCCATAGGCTTACATGTATGATTTCATTTAGCTGACACGCCAATTTATACATCGACTGTTCTTGTAGCATCGAAAAGCTCAATTTATCAAGCAATTCACAACTAAACGTTTGTATATATTAAATATTATAACCACCGATTACATCAAATTCAAACTTTTTAATTTCCACTATTTATTAGTGCTTATAGACGACTAATTGTCCTCTCCACATCACACGAATATACCTCTATCTCCTTACTGTTCATTAAACGGTCAATTAATAGTCTATTAAAGTATTTGTCACGAATTGTCTCTCCTCAACTGTCATAACAACATTATATTTATCTTTCTTCGAAATTTTAGTTGGCTGTCCGTTTATGGCATGGATAAGCTCATTTCCCTCATTAGGAAATTCCGACTTACCAGTCCTCCCAGGGCTATAATTCGGAATTTGAGTAGCCGTCTGTTTATGACACGGACAGGCCCATTCCTCTCGTTAGGAAACTCCGAGTTACATGTCCTCCCAAGGCGGTAAATGTAATGACTCGAGGCCAGGAAAAAACCCAGGAAAGGACCAGCCGGAAGAGTACGGTGGAGAGAAGAAATACAACGGCGGGAGGAGAGAATCAGGAACGGGGAAGTTTAGTTCATCTTCAACCATCTGACATTACAGACTTAGGACGACAGTGGTCCTCCCTTAGTTCGGTTAAGTGCTACAACTAGTACAAATAAAGTGCCATCTAAATCTAACACTCGAGTTATTTCATCTCCTCCATCTTGAACGTTGAGTTATTCGAGGTACGCGATATCGACCGATCGGTTTGACCTGACCGGTTGCTCTTTAGTCGATAATACACCACAATCTTATTTGCGTTATTACAACCATCCACTCTTATTTCCATTGTTTTAACAAATTCGAATTATAGTTATTACACGTTATATTTGTCGGGTTTACATTAGAATCAGGGTTAGGGGGGTGAAACGAATCTTCGTTTGCATTACACGTATCGTTATGCAACAGAGAAGACTTCGACTAATGCAAATACGATTATCATAGAACTGGACAAGTAACCGTGGTAATTAGATACTCGAGAAACTAATGACAATGATCCTAGGTTCAATAACGAATCCGCGGTCGACGGGATGATAGATGAACGTGCTCACAAAATCTAAGTCGGACGTGCAATATTCACTGGCTGTAAGGGGTTACTCTTTTCGTCGATGAGATCGCGAGAGAGAATGACTTTCCCGTCCCGATGATGCCACAGAGGAAAACTACGTGGGGTGTGTCTGAGGACACGAGATCATCGGATTCGTCGAGGAAAGCCTTCGTTCAGAAAGTGAGGGAATTTGGCGTTGCTGCTAATTGGTCAATCTCCATATCGGTGGTTAGAAAAAGATGCTAGCCGCCCTCGAGGGAAGGTTGCTAGTGGGAGACGCCGTTCGTTGAAAATAGGTCTCTCCTATTTTCCCGTAGCTGGGACAAAGACTGTTTGTTTGAAGGACTTTAGTCAACTAATTCCTAAGATTTATGACGGGCCCTCAGGCTAGCTGAACATGTACTGCGGAGACGCATCGACATCTGGCAATCATCCTGCACGAAGAATAGGGTCTGCGTGTGGCAAGCCACGGGACAGAAACCGTTGGAATGTTTACTGTCGCGTGCCGCCACGAATATTTCTTTTAAGGAGAGCTATAGAATTACTCCATACCTTTGTTAGACAAAGTGTTCATCCCGTGACCGCGGCTACGTTCGGCGACTGGCTGTCGCCTCCAGTCCAAGCTCATTATCACAACTCGCGAATAATTACAATCGGATTGAATAACTACAATTGTTTAATTGTAGCTATAGTAGACTCTAGATTACAATGTTGCGGGATTATCCAAAATTCTAAAGGTGTTCCACAGAGGTGTCGTTGTACAGAACTCTGGTGGTGCTTGGTGACGATTCAGCAAACACAGCGCGGAGTTTTGAGGGTTTGATCCTTTCCCTGACTGAATCGTGATGTGGCAGGTAGTAGCTGTTGTCTGAGGGATGATCTGCCTTGGAAATGTGGACGATGTCTGTAGTGGGTTGGGAGACTGGCCTCCCCCCAATGACCCGCCTGAATCGCATTCTCTTGGTGATGATCTTTGGTAGAGAAGAAGCGTTGGGCGTCGTGCTTGGGACGCCGTGGCAGCCAAGAGTGGCTTCAGGGAGAAGTCTGTGGTACGCGACTTCTTCGATGTGGCGCTCTGTGAAACCAGTAGAGAATCGTTGAGATCACATGGAATGTTATGTAAATTACCGATGCCATTTGAGTGATTAGTCATGGTGGTAATAATGCGTAAATCATTCTGATTAGGCCCAATTGCAGGTGTGGCGCATCTCTGAGGTGGCGAAGTTGGAGTCGTTACGTTAGGTCTCGGAGAGTAACTGTCCGATGCCATGTTTCTAATCCTGGGTGGTACAGGTGACGTGATGTAAGATAGATCATTGAACGCCGATACGTTGTGTTGGACGCTCATCGTGGAAGTATTGCCCGAGGAAGAACTGCCCCTGGACGGTTTGATCATAATGGATTTCGAAACCTTTACAGTACGTTCCGACTCAATGTTGACTTTGCTGTCCTGGATGGAACTCAACCCGTTGTTTTCTAGGTTGTGAACTACGGTTAAAGAATTATGAACGTTCTGTAACAGATTAGGAGAGATTAGGTTTTGAAACGAGTTGTCGCCTGGCGAGACCTTCTCTTTCTTCAGGTCCAAAGGCTCGTTAAAGTTTGTCAAATTCAAGGTGATTTGTGGCGTTGGGTGAGACGATCGAGATAATGCGGACGCAAACTTGGTTGTCGTCAAGTCGCGTGTGGGTAATGAACTGCGGGTGTCATGCAATGAGTTCCGTCCCTTGGCTCGCTCAATTATATCGATGGCGCGTCCTTTACAGTCCAGAAATTCATATTTAATGTCTAGTCGTTCCTGTACTGTCTGACCCTCGTCTATCCCGTCTAAGTCGCATTGATGTTTTTTACATATTGCGTATTCGACTTCCAAGTCTTCTAACATAAATTGAACTGTGTTTAGTGATCCCTTTGCCTCATAATTATCAAGGATCATTCGAAATCTCGCCACTTCGTGTTTGGATACCTCCCGCTCCAGCTTCAATTGTTTTATGCGTGCTTCCTGGTTAGGGGCCATGGTGGCTTGGCGCACGATAGCTCTGATAATTTACGTAGGTTCGGCGTCCGAGGTGCTTCGCGACTACAAGTGTGCGACTTATCTTAGTCGTGATAGGCTTGCCTCGGCTGTTCGTGAACGCCGGTTACGGTGCAACGGGATGTTACATCGTGTACCTTGTGGTGAAGGTGATTCCTTCCCGATGGTGACACTCCGTTGATTGTAGCTCGTGGATTCTGATATCCTCCGGACTGATGCTTCCTCCAACGGCACCGAATCCGGCTGATATTTTGCGTAGGTTCTGCGTCCGAGTTGCTTCGCGACTAACAAGTGTGCGACTTGTCTTAGTCGTAATAGACTTGCCTCGGCTGTCCGTGAACGCAGGTTACGGTGTGACGGGATGTTGCGGAAATATTTCAAAGATATATAACAAATACAGAAAGTTGATAGGAATCGCATTCAAAGATAATGGTTTATATGAAATAAGTAGTTACATTGAAAGGCAATAATCTCACGCTAAAATTGTGGGAAAAATGACAAATAAAGAAAAATATCACAGGATCTTGGGGCATATAAACTTTAATTATTTAGATACAATGTGTAGGAAAAAAAATAGTTGAGGGAATGCCAGAAAATTTTGAACAAGTAAAATTAAAATGTGGTACATGTATCCAAAATAAAATGCACAATTTACCCTTCCAAAACAACAGTAGTAGAGCACGAGAGATTTTAGAATTAGTACATACCGATTTAAATGGACCTCATAAAAATACCGGGTTTGATGGATCCAAATATTTCTTAACATTTATAGATGACTACAGTAAGTGCGCATTGATTTATACTTTGAGATCAAAAGATGAAGTTTACAATTGTTTTCTTGATTACATAAACAAAGTTGAAAATCTTACTGGAAAGAAGATAAAGAGATTAAGATGCGATAATAGAAAAGAATATATGAACAAAAACATGTACAATCTAACTAGGGCAAAGGGAATTGTCGTAGAACCATGCCCACCTTATGTTCACGAATTAAATGGAACAGCTGAGCGCTACAATAGAACAATTATGAATTCCGCTAGATGCTTATTATATGATTCAAAGCTGAATATTAAATATTGGCCGGAAATAATTAGAGCTGTGGCGCAATTAAAAAATAGAACCATTACGAACACGTATGAAAATAAAACACCATTTGAAATATTTTTTAAAAGGAAATCGAATATAAATAATTTAAGATTGTACGGAAGTAGAGTTTTCGTAAGAATGCCTGAAATTAAAAGAAATTCGAAATGGGACAAAAAAGCAGATACTGGGATACTTGTAGGTTATGAAAACAATGGATATAGGATCCTAGTTAATAATAAAATTATAATTGCAAGACACGTAGAATTTATAGGTGAAGATGATAATTTAGTAGGATTTCAAGGAGAAGATGGACCAAACAATGAAACAGAAAAGGATTTAAACGAAAAGGTCGAGCAGGCCACAATAAAAGAGGAGAGAAATTTAAGTAACGAATCAGAAAGTAAACTTGAGAACAGAAAATAATTTGGGACGGTCAGAACGGGAAAGAAAGAAACCTCAAAGATATGGCCAAGCGAGCTCATATTTCATTTATGTGAATGTAGTTAGCGTAGGCAGTCCTCAAACCTATGAAGAAGCTTTAAGTGGAGATGACAGCATTTCATGGAAATGGATGTAGAAACAGCATTCCTAAACGGAACTATAAAAACGGAAGTATCTGTAAAACAACCTATAGGTTACGACGATAAAAGCGGGAGAGTATGTAAATTATCAAAAGCGTTATATGGATTGCGTGAAAGTTCAAGAGCTTGGTATGAATGTTTCGACAAGTATATAAAAAGATTAGGATTTCAAAGAAGTAAGAGTGATTATTGTCTGTATATGAAGTATGAGAGCGATGATTTTATATATTTAATTCTATTCGTAGACGACTTATTAGTATGTGGAAAAAACAAAAGAAAAATCGATGAGATTAAAAACAAATTGTCAAACCAATTTGCGATGAAGGACTTAGGTGAAGTAAAGACTTACTTAGGAATAAACATTGAGTACGATAATAAGAAGTGTGAGATGAAATTGGATCAGAGTAGTTATATAGTCATTAGCAAGGCAATATAATATAGAAAATAGTAAACTATATTTTATACCAATGGAACAAATCTTAAGTTTAGAAACCGCACAATCAGCTTCAGACGATATAAGATATAGAAATCTCGTAGAAGCTTTATTATATATTAGTTCTGGAACAAGATTAGACGTTAGCTATAGTGTAAACTATTTAAGTCGATTTCAAAACAGTTACAACGAGACACACTATAGATATGCATTGAGAATTTTGAAGTGCTTATATTTAACTAGGAAATTAAAATTAACTTATAAAAAAAATTTGAATGCTGGAGTTATTGATTGTTTTGTTGATGCTGATTGGGCTGGAGATAAAGTAGATAGAAAATCCACTACGGGATTTATCATAAGATTTTTCGGAAACGCAATTTACTGGAAATCGAGAAAGCAAAGTAGCGTGACAAAATCATCAATAGCCGCCGAGTATGTAGCTTTATCGGAAGCTGTGAGCGAAATTAAATTTGTAAGAAAATTGTTGAAAGATTTTAAAATAACGATCGAGACACCAATAAAAATTTACGAAGATAATTCTGGAGTGATTGCGATATCAAAATTTGGAAACTTAACAAAAAATTCTAAGTACATTGAAGTTCACTTCCATTTTGGGAACGAAAGATACGACAATAAAAAGATTGACACTATAAAAAATAGATTCAGAAAATAATGTAGCTGATATTTTAACGAAGGCTCTAGGGAGGAACAAATTTGAAAATTTTAGATTATTTTTAAGAATAGTTTGATTGACTTATAAAAGGAAATGAATATGCAGCACAAAAAATTAAGGAGGTGTGTTGAGGTATGTATAATTTTCTGTGCTGGACTAGGTTAAATGCGTAGTAGAGATACTTCTATGTGAATATCAGTGTGTGGAAGTATGTGTGTCCGAAGCGTCTCGAAAACAAATGAATGTAAACTCTTCAGTCGGTTAAGAGTCGTCGAAGAGTCGGTTTACAGTCAGGTATAGAAGAAAATGCTGAGACGCGTGCAAGTGTGTATCGATGAATATATAAGGAATCATCCATGAAATAAATATTTCATTATTTTAATATTAATCCTCAGTATAAATTTAGTGTTCCTATAACATTATTTCGGCCTCAAAGATCCACAATTTTCAACAAGTACGATAAAGATGGAGTTGACAAAACTAAAGCTAAAATAGTTAGATTTAACGCCGGTGATTTTATATTACGCAAAATTTTGATTTTGTAATAGCAGAGAATTTTGAGGGAGACAGATATTCTAAAAACGTTAGACGGCAAACGCTCTTACAAGTACAGTCACGACAGGTTGATGAAAGTGCCAAATAGTCACATTCCTGCGGATTTGGACGTTGGTAGTAGCGGCGAGAACAGTGCCCAAAACGATATGGGTACCCCGACCCCTGAGGGTCATTAACCCAATGCCACGAAGCTGAAGCGGTCGTGTACTCACATGCACTGCCAGCGACAGTGCCACGGAGCTGAAGCGGTCGTGCATTCGCACGTACTGCCAGCTGCAATGTTACGAATCTAAATCGGCCATATATTCGCACGCACTACCAGTGACAATGTAATAAAACTCTGTGCGGTCGTGCAATCTACAAAATCAAGATTCAACTGGGTACAAAATCGCAAATAGTCCATCATGCCATTACGATCCGACTGATAAACCACAGGACGCAACTAACACTTTGAATACAAATTATAACGCTACAAATTCTCGTTCTCTTTCATTTTTCTGTTATCAAACCTCCGAACGAAATTTCATTGTTGGAATGGACCCTTGACTTATTTGGAACATTTAGTTGAACGGTAAATAATATGAGTTACGTCGAGTCTAATGTTGGAAAAACGCAATATTTTAGTTACACACGAGGACGTGTGATTGTCAGGATGGCTTTGTCGGAGATGAAAGGACATCGAAGCCTCCCCTTTGGAACTTCGGGATAATCCCCTAACACCGTAATCTAGATTCTACCATAGGCATAATTAAACAATTGTCGTCTTTCGATCCGATTTGTATTTGTTTGAGATTTGTGATAATGAGCTTGGGCTCGAGGGGACAGCCAGTCGCCGAACGTAGCCGCAGTCACGGGATGAACGCTTTGTCTAACAAAGGTATGGAGTAATTCTATAGCTTTCCTTAAAAGAAATATTTGTGGCGGCACGCGACAGTAAACATTCCAACGGTTTCTGTCCCGTGGCTCGCCACACGCAGACCCTATTCTTCGAGCAAGATGATTGCCAGATGTCGATGCGTCTCCACAGTACGTGATCAGCTAGCCTGAGGGCCCGTCATAAATCTTAGAATTTAGTTGACTAAAGTCCTTCAAACAAACAGTCTTTGTCCCAGCTACGGGAAGATAGGAGAGACCTATTTTTCAACGAACGGTGTCTCCCACTAGCAACTTTCCCGCGAGGGCGGCTAGCATCCTTTTCTAATCACCGATATGGAGATTGACCAATTAGCAGCAACGCCAAATTCCCTCACCTTCTGAACGAAGGATATCCTCGACGAATCCGATGATCTCGTGTCCTCAGACACACACCATCATAGTTTTCCTCTGCAGCATCATCGCGACGGAAAGTCATTCTCTCGTGAGGTCGTATTAGCGAGTTACTTAGAGTCTGTACGCTCGGTGGATATTCCACGGTTTCGCAAAGAGTCCGACTTATATTTTGTGAGCACGTACACCTATCATCCCGTTGACCGCGGATTCGTTATTGAACCTACGACCAACATCACTAGTATCGCAAGTGTCCAACCGCCGCAGTTGATTGTCGAGTCGGTAGCATCCATACTCGTATTAATAGACCGTACCTTCGTTATAACAAGACGATGGCCGATTCCAATGAAGATTCATCGAACGCCCACAACCTTATTCCTGACCCTTCTCCGACATGTTTAATTCGGTAGTATTCAGGAAGTATGTGCCAATCATCAACGAGTGTTGCATCAAAATATCTGAAACTACATGTATCGTTACAACGCACGACTCATCATCTATCAGAATATCTGTCGAAAATTCTTCGAGTGTACAATTTCTTCCGGACCCGATACCGCGAAATTCAACAATTTTGTGACTTAATCTGGACGCCCCAATTTTCACATACTGATCCGCTCTCATTAAAGTTAGTTCGCTACCGGTATCTATTAGCGCGCTCAATTAAAAATTTCCGATCTTAACGTCTTTACCACGCTTCGTCTGCAACGATTGCCACATACTAGAAACAACTTTATGGGACTCGTTCAGGTTGTCGCACTTCGATACGATGTGTCCGTACTCTCTACACTTAAAGCACTTAGATCCTCTCGACCTATTCGGGCACTCTGCACACTCATATTCTTCGCCGCCGCAATTGTAACATCTCGTCTTCCTCAATTCTGTAATGGATGTAGTACCGTATAGTGTAGACTTATTGTTTTCTTCATCTACTATTCCTTCTACAATATACTCCACTTTCGCCTCCTCCTCCATATCAACATGGCTGGCTATTTCAAGCATGCGGTACATATAAGCCAATCATGTTTCGTCGCTTCTCTTTTTCGTATCTCTAAGTCTTTGATGTACTTGCCGACTATTAATCTTTTTAGAGAATTCTTTAATCAGCCCTCCCTTCAGCTCATGCCAAGTCCTAACATGGCACTCGAAACTCGCGAATATTCTACCTGATCCTTTCAGCAATCTCTTCGGATAAATCGCTTTCTGTCCCTCTGACCACATGCACATGTCTGCGATTTACGACACCCCCCAGGCCCCTCATTCATGATACCACAATAATGTACAAATTGCACCAATTCTTTTTAACCTGTTACATTACAACGTATTACAAGTTCTACAAAGCTATAGAAACATTAACTAATAGACTTTTATAGTGGCTTGTAGACTTATATTATAAATAACAATAATGTAAATTATACAAATATTAATTCATAATAACAATAAACTTTTTAATTTACTTTTTAATTTTAACTTAATTTTACTTTAAAGGAATATAAGCATAATTAAGAGAAATATGCGCGTTTCTATAAGAATGTTTTAGTGAAGCTTTTATTCCTGTATGGAAACATTATTATAATATGATCTACAAAAACACATGCTTTGATGTGATAACGAATAATAAAATTGACAAAATAATTTATATATGGAACTTAGTCAGCTTCGTTAATAATATATAGAACTTTCTATAAAATACTCATTAAACATATATTTATACAACTTTATTACCGACTTTAAAACATATTATATAGTTTCTAGTAATCAAATTGTAAATATAGTAAACAAATAATTGTGTTAAGTTATTGTAAAGATCCATAATCCATATAATATGACATATTACGTACATACGATTATTGTAACATTAATCACATATATATACAACAATACAACGTTATTATTACTTATTTAGTTATTACTTATTATTATTATTATATTAGTAAAATTTATAATATCGAGTTTTTCAATCAGGTTTTTTCAAATAGTAGTTTCATAAGGTTTTGTGCCCAATAGAATCACACAGTTTTCATAGTTGTCAAACACGTCCACATTGCGTATAAGTAGCGTTTGCTTAGAATAACGTCGTTTTTGTACCTCACAACTCCATTATATAAATATCCTAATACCTGATCGTTATTTTTACAACCGCGGACGCTAACAGAAAATTATTTTACGTGAAGATACAATGATGGAAATTGATAATTGTTCGACTAATCAAATTACATCGGATGGAATTTAACTTTTAGAGAAAAATGGCGCACCCGGGAGAGTAGATCGCGTTAAACGCAATGATCCAAATTGAACTGAAAAGTCGTTATGTATTTAGAGGACTTGTGTGTAGAGGATGGTTGGTCGTGAAATTTATTAGACGAGATTGCCCGTTGTAGAAGCCGTCAGTATATTTTAAAATGACTAAATACATAAGAACAGATAATGCTCGCAAAGACGCTCGTACTAACAGATTCGCTAAGACAGTGTATAATCGCTCGCGGATAACTCGTTAGTAACTGATCAATACTCGGTAGATAGTCGGTAGAGTCATAGGACGAGGCGGATGGAGAGCGTGCACACGGAATGGAGCAAATATTACGCACAGCTGCCATTATTGAATAACGTGAAGTTTCCACGTAAAACGATAATCAAACCCGTAGCGGAAATTGAGTTACACGGGTTCTGTGATGCCAGCGAAAGGACATATGGAGCATGCGTTTACCTTCGCACCATCACCCCGGATGGTCATGTCTGTACACGTCTCCTCACTGCGAAGTCGAAGGTAGCTCCACTCAAATCACTAACCATTCCAAGGTTGGAACTGAGTGGAGCACTCCTTCTCGCGTCACTGGCCACTACAGTCCTCCAAGCCTTACGAAGCAACATTGCTCGAACCGTTTATTGGACTGACTCCACAATCGTTCTACATTGGATCAACACATCACCCCACCTCCTCCAGTGGATTACATAATGGGCGACCTTCCAGCTGCACGGATAACAGAATCTCGGCCATTTACCAACGTCGGAATCGACTACTGCGGACCGTTTTACATCAAGGAACGAAAGGATCGCAACCGACGCAAACTCAAGGTATACGTAGCAATCTTTGTATGTCTTGCAGTTAAAGCAGTCCACATCGAGTTGGTCAGCGATCTCACTAGCGAGGCCTTCATTGCTGCTCTGAGAAGATTCATCGCTCGCCGAGGATTCTGTGTGACAATTTACTCCGACAACGGTACCAACTTCGTTGGCGCCAACAATGAATTACGAGAGCTCCGAAATCTCCTGCAATCTGACGATCACAAGGCACAGGTCCAGTCCTTTTCAGCCGACCGACGGATCGAATGGCGCTTCATCCCTCCCAACTCACCTCACTTCGACGGGTTGTGGGAGGCTGCAGTGAAGTCTTTCAAACGACATCTCAGACGTGTCGTAGGTAACGAGCTTCGAAAACCTTAATACTCTCATCATTGAAATCGAGTCTATCTTCAACTCCCGCCCGCTGACTCCGATATCTTCAGACCCAAACGATCTCCTAGTTCTCACTCCCAGTCATTTCCTCATCGGAGATTCACTAACAAGTTTCCGAGAACGAGATTTCAGGGACACGCCATCCAATCGTCTCTCCTGCTGGTAGCATATTCAGAAACTCAAACAACATTTCTGGCGCCGGTGGAATCGAGAGTATCTAAACAGGCTACACATCCGAAACAAATGGAGCAAGGGCAGTCACGACATACGAGAAGGCACCATCGTCCTTCTCAGAGAAGACAACGTCCCCCCCGATGCAATGGCCATTGGGCAGAATCATCAAGGCCCAATCCGGCGCAAACGGCATCATACGCACGGCTATCGTTCGAACGGCGACGAGTACCCTCGATTGGAGCATCAAGCGGATGGTACCACTACCGAGCAGAACGACTCCAGACGACTCCGAACCAATCAACAGCTCCGAAGTCTGACAAGAGATCCACCTGACAACATCACACCATATCACTTCATCGGTGCCCTCTCAACGGGGGGAGGATGTTACGTCGCGTAACGCTCTACCTAGCCCAGGCCACACACCGCGGGCAATATGGCAACCAGATGTCTTCGGATACTCACTGCGTACCCTCAATAGTCTCAAGTATCTTCCATAAATCTCAGGAATTTCCTAGTAGGGGTCTTTCAAACCAAACACATGTCTGTTCCCGAAGAATTTCTAAAGACCATTGTCTACTACGGCTAGACAAGGGAAAGTCGGTTTTTCTCTCGTATGATACAACTTTCCTCCCACGAACCACTTTCTCTCGAGAGCGGTTAAGACCCTTCGTTTAACCAATTAACAACGAAGCCTATTTCCCTCATTCTCTTAACTAAAATCATCACCAACAAATCCGATGGTCCCGTGCGCTAGACACACCCATCCTTAGCTTTCCTTTGCCACCGCATCGTTTCCGAACATCACTGATTGTACATCCTTCGAACGGTCAACATCCTTTAACCGGGTATACACACTCCTAAATCAGTCACTCATTCATCTCGTACATACGCACCAGCGTAATTGCCTTCGTTATAAGTTGTTAGAATAAACGCTGAAATATAACTTACTATACTGTGTCATATTCATTCAATCACCTCTGTTACCTTAACCGAAACAGGGGAACGACTAATTCGCGGCGTCGATTAACCGAATCGTAGCGAGAATTTACGCCTCTCGCTGACGCATTTTCCTCGCGACCGCGTCTCTCCGCGAACGGTCGTAACAATATCATACGTAAAGGTGTAACTATTTAGTGTATTAAGTTATTGGAAATATGAATTTTATGACCCTGTCAATCGCTATATTATACCATATCGTCAATTACCCCTATTATCCCACAAGAAATAAGAGGATCGATCTGTTCGTGGTGTCGATTCTTATAATCGTAATGAGAATTTACGACTCTCGTTGACGCGCTTCCTCGCGATCGCGTCTCCTCGCTGGTCCTCGCTGGTCCTTCGAGCTGGATCACGTGCCACTGAAAAGTGCACTTACCAGTGACCATACAGTGTCACGTGAAATCAACATTTTATCGACTTAATCACCTAATCACACGAGTAGCCATCGGAAAGGAACTCCTCCCTCGCTAAGCATATGCGCGACCCCACGCCGCACAATAACGAAAGGCAACCGATTCCCGGACCAACGTCCAGTTCTTCAAGATAAACTCGCTCAATCTATTAAACTAACACATGGCCCACGCTGAACAGATCAGTATATTGCGGCGGAGACGAAGCGCCTTAAGGAAAATTTAAAAAGACATAATGCTGTTCAAGGGATTTGTGGCGGATCGGTACCAACAGGACGCCGACAGGTCGAGGCATCAACACGGTCGTAACACCTCTAGGACGATCCGGGTACCAACCGTCGGCACCAGAGGGCCGCTACGACGACAACGAGTCTGTCTATCTCGCTAGCGGTCGAATATAGGAGGCATGATACAAATACCGCACCTAGCTAGACTCCCTCTACGTCTAAGGCAGAGACTACAGGGCATAGCCTTACTGACGAGTCCACCGGTAGTCCTGGGACGAAACGCTCAGTCCCTCCTCACACGGCAGTGCCATAACACTGCCAAAATGACTGCAAGCCTGGATTCATGAGCATGAAGAGATCGTTGATCTCGTTGATCCTGCGGCTGCTCGAAATATATCAAGTAAGTCTAGTTATTTTTCTCAATTCGATTAGTCGAAGTTGGAATTAGATGTACAAAATAATTTTTAAGCAACGCAACCTATAGTCGCTATTAATTCAAAAATAGCAACTATAAAGCGGAAAGATCGTGAATTTAAGACTACGTCTGATGGCCGTCTTATTGTCACAGTAGAAAAAGATGAACCAGAACGCAAGAGAAAGAAGAAATCTGCACTTTTGTGCAGTGATTCAGAAGACGATTGTGGTAAGAATTGGGGTTAGATTTGGGGTTAGGAATTGTAGAATGTTACGTTTTGCCTGGCTCGTTTTGGTTGAGTTGCCGTTAATTTTTGAATTTAGACTAAATTGTAGTATTGTCTGTTATATAATGCGATTTGAAATTAAACTCCACGTTTCGGCTAACCTGCTATGCGCAGGAGTGCTAGCACGGGAGAGGATTAAAGTTGGTGAAAATAAATGTTCGCTTAATCCTGCTATATTATTAGACAAATATTCTTCACAAAAAATGTTTATTCGTATTCTAATTGGATATTGACAGAATAGTCGTTGAAATTTCGAATGCTCGGAGTTACAATCGTTCGCAATACGTTTCGCTCTTATTAATTACAAGATTTTAATTTCGATAGATTTTCGATAGTTTACAAATTGACAAATACAAACACGTCGATTAACAAGACTAACAAGAATTGGAAACTAATAAAACAAAGAACTAAAAGCTAAAGAACTAAAGGACTAGAGAATCTAAAAGCTGAGAGCAAGATCTAAGAGCTAAAGGAATTAAGAGCTGAAAACTAAGGAACTGAAGAATTAAAAAAAACAAAGGAATTGAGAAATTAAGAGCTAGAGGAATTAAAAATTAATCGCTATGAACAAGAAATTACTTGCCAGGAAATGAGAACTAATCGCCAAGAACCAAGGAATTAATCATCAAGAACTGAGGAACTAATCACACAAAACTGAGGAATTAACTACTCTAAAACTAAGGAATTATTACCGCTTCTTCTATGCCGCTACGCTTATTTATATTTAGGTCTACCGTGGGGGGGTTGTCATGTGACGGGTTATTCCGTGGGGGTTGTGAGGTTCGAATTTGGTTTATACAAATTGTTAAAATTTATTTAAATTTCAAATTGGAACGCTCACTCGCGCTATTGATAGTTTTAGCCTACGTTACGGCGCGTGCGCAGCGCGGGACGTGACAAGAAAAATGTAAAGTAATTCAAAGAAACAAGTGAACGAAGCCAATGAATTTTTATGTTACATGATCAGAAGATGATGTTCAGTCTGTAGCCATGTCGCAAGCAATGGATAAAAAACGTAAATATAACGATAGTTATAATAACGTCAGCGTAAGGAGTGGATCCACATTAAAGTATCGAGGTATAATAGTAATATATAACCTATAGTAAATTTTGGTCTGTTGTTTAATAACAATTTTGGTATCCGTAGCAGGAGGGTCTGGAATACATCGACCATTGAAAAAATCAAGAACAGAATGTATACCAGGAGCGGAATATAAAGCATCAAAGGCTGGAGGTGATGTTAAAAGGAAAGGAAAACCAAATCCATATGCTTATGTACCTTTGTCAAGAGCAGCATTAAACAAAAGGTAAATAATGATACCATGAATTTTTATTTAAATCGAAGATACGCATTGAATTGATTCATTTTTATCTTTAGAAAAAAGAAGAAAAATGCGAGTAAATGTTTA
Source organism: Bombus vancouverensis nearcticus (assembly GCF_051014615.1). Lineage (NCBI taxonomy): Eukaryota > Metazoa > Arthropoda > Insecta > Hymenoptera > Apidae > Bombus > Bombus vancouverensis. Next base: position 63,959 of record NW_027468968.1, read on the forward strand.
TAACTTTATAACTATGAGAAAACTCGAAGCAGCCCGAGCGCAACTGCATATACGAGGCTGCGAAAAGTATCTGTTATAACTCAATTAAGAGCGAGTATCATCAATGTATTGGGTTTAGATTTGGGTCAGATTTTTCAATGCAACAATAGCAAGGTGACCCTGGCAACGCTTGCACGAAATAACAACTATAATTTTATTTCATAAAATAACAAATCGGAAGTTATATCTGGTTCTTCGCACACGATAAAAATTTTATTACGGAATTGTGTCGGTAAAATATGTGAAACCGAAGAATCAATGAAAACGTAAGATTAGATTTAATTATTATTTTTCGTATCTATAATTTATATTTCATCATTTATATCATACTTTTAGATATAAGGACACTATCAATCAGATAACTTTTATGATCCATCAAGCATTAGGTTATCAATATTTGGAAGCTTGGTATCATATTCTTCATTTAATAGCCCTACTGTTTCAGGTAATATCGATTTTCTGCTTCTTACCCATTTGTCAATGTTGTACATTTCAACGTTTCCTTTTATTACAGGCAACTGGTAAAGCGAGAAGTCCGCAATTAATAGAGATATTAAAAAGTCTTGCTGAGTAACGTGATTCTTACAATTTTGCGTGGAAAAATGACGCTGAGTACGCTATTGGGGCTGCGATAAGAGTGCTAGGACCGGAGACAGTATTAAATTTGATTCCATTGAAGGCAAGTAATTCTATATGAACCGGATTATGCTTAGAAAAAAAACTTTATTTTATAATTACAGTAATATAAATCTCTATTCTATAGGTATCAGACAATGCGATTAATTTAAAAATAACTTGGCTACTACCATTATTGAAAGATTGTGTGCTAAGTGGGTCACATACTTTCTTCACGGAAGCATTGCTACCTATCGTTGCATTGTGCGAGTAAGTATTGTAATCTATCTTTATTATAAGAGTATAAATTATCTTATATTGATATTTTGAATGATAATTATACTCAATTTTAGAAAAAAAGCAACCGAACACCTGTACGCAGGAAAACTTACGAATTTCTCGTTTACCAAGTCTGGGCTATTTTACCAAGTATATGCAACAACGCTACTGATATGAAAGATAATTTCAAGGTATATAACAGAGATAAATATAAAAGATATAGTATCAAGTATCCATGAGATAACTTTTATCTTGTTTAGAATATATTTAAACTGTTAGGAACAAATTTAAATGAAAGAAAGAATTTAAGGACGTCGATAACGTCTGCCTTACAAAGATTAATAACGAAAGCAGTCGAAGACGACAAAAAAGAAGATATACACGAACTAGCTAGATTTGCAAAGAATTATTTACCATTGTTTTTAAATCTATACACTACTAAGCCACTTGGAACTGACGAAGAAGGACAACGCTTCGCCACGTTTGATACAATAAGAGTAATTTGTGAATAGAAGGAGTAATTTTCTTTAAAGAGATTAACTAATATTTTGTACAATTACAGGTGTATCTTACAATTACGGATAAAGAATTGGTACACGAATTATTCGATCGTGCATTATTTAAGTTGAAAGAACCTGATATTGACGATTTTTTCAAAGAAAGTATTCACGATATAATAAGATTATTTATTAATCATACTGACATTAATAGATTAAGGACGTTTTACGATATGTGTGTACCACTTCTTAAAGAAATTTCTAAAACCAAGGAACAGAAGAAAGCGTATAGGTAACTTTTTAATATATTTGGAATTAAATATTTTAACTATCTTTTCTGCAAAAACAAAAATTATTTTTTATTTGTATGTTCTTTCGGGTTTTTAGAAGAGATATGTGGCAGTGAGAAGGAAACGTGTAAAGAGTTTGTAGTTCAATACAGACGCGAGATACAAAAATTATTAATAATAATAATCCTCTGCTACTGAAGTCGCAAAGCCAAGCAGAGGAGTATGTGCTAATTTTACAAACGTTGTTCTATAATATCAATTTCTTATGAAAATTTTAACAAATAAGCCTTACTCATTTTTTAATTAGGTACGATTAAGATGCTTAATTCATCTCATAAAAATTCATCCACAACTTGAGAAAACTAAGTTCTTCGAAGCCATTGTGCCCGAAGCAATAATGAGTTTAAAAGAGTTAAATGCGAAATGTTGAACTTCTGCATATCAACTTTTAAACATTATTGCCGAGAAATTTTTAGGAAATCCTACACATCTTAAAGATTATGTTAATATGCTCATGGTTGGTTTGAGTGGTGCGATAGAAAATATACAAAAGTATTGTACCGCATCCTTGCTGGCACTTTCTTCTATCACTTATCATTACAACGGTACAGTTTATTTCAAACTAAAGTCAAAATAAATATTTCGTATAAAAATAAATTGCAAGTCTGACAAGAGAAATTGCAGAAGCTGCATTGTCATATATCAAAATATATATTACTGTGATGCCATCTCATATTGCTGCCTCGAATTTAAAATTGTTGGTTAGTAACAAAGGCGTTTAATTAATAATAATAACAGGTAGTAACAAAATCCCGTATATCTCAATAAAAAAACGAATAAGTGAATTTGCAGATAGGCGCTTTATGTGCAATGAATGATGACTGCCATACGCATTTCAGACAAAAAATACGATATTCTGGTACAGTTAATAAGAGAATACGGAATGGAAACAATTTTTGGCATGATTCCAGCTTCCAATGCGATGTTACGTAAGAGATTAAAAAATATGAATAAGGCAGAAGAAGCGAAGAAAAAGAAAAAAGAATTGAGGAAATTGAAAAAACAAGAAAATGACGAGGATGCTGAATTCAATGCAAAGAGAAAACCTAAAAGGTAACTTTGTATTTTCCTTTAAACGGAATTTTTCTTAAACCGAAACAACTCTACAATCTTTATCAAAATTCAGTATAGAAGAAATATTGGCGGATAGCGATGATGAGTTCGACGAAGATATGGGCAATGAAGAGTCAAAGAAAAGGAAGAAAAGAACATCGCGAAAGGAAGCCTGGATTCATGAGAATGAAGAGATCGTTGATCTCGTTGATCCTGCGGCTGCTCGAAATATATCAAGTAAGTCTAGATATTTTTCAAAATTCGATTAGTCGAAGTTGGAATTAGATTTACAAAATACTTTTTTAGCAACGCAACCTATAATCGCTATTAATTCAAAAATAGCAGCTATAAAACGGAAAGATCGTGAATTTAAGATTACGTCTGATGGCCGTCTTACTATCACAGTAGATAATGAGAAAGATAATGAATCAGAACCCAAGAGAAAGAAGAAATCTGCGCTTTTGTTGCACAGTGATTCAGAAGACGATTATTCAGAAGACGAATTGGGGTTAGATTGGGGTTAGGAATTGTAGAAAAATGTAAAGTAATTCAAAGAAACAAGTGAACGAAGCCAATGAATTTTTATGTTACATGATCAGAAGATGATGTTCAGTCTGTAGCCATGTCGCAAGCAATGGATAAAAAACGTAAATATAGCGATAGTTATGATAACGTTAGCGTAAGGAGTGGATCCACATTGAAGTATCAAGGTATAATAGTAATATATAACCTATAGTAAATTTTTAATAATTATATTAAATTGACATTGAGATGGATTCCTCTAGCCTAGACTGTGTAGCTATGTATATTAATAATAATTTACTTCTCTAGATTAAGTGACTTGTACTTATAAAGATGGCTACGTTAAGTGGTTTGTATTTTTATATCATAAGTAATTGAGTGGAACTCAACTGTTTCTGTGAAGCAGAGTGTATACTGCGAAGGAGGTGGCGATACCTGAAAGAGGTAAAAACGAGTATTATGGGGATAGGTTGCTACCTTACTTTTATTAAGTTAATATGAAATGGTGCCTTATAAGGTTAGCTGGTAGCTATTTAATACGTGATGGGTTTTTTACAACGATTGTGTTACGTCGTGCGACATTCTTTCTAGAACAGGCCACACACCGCGGACAGGATGGCAACCAGATGTCCGCACGCCTTCACTGCGTACCTTCAATAGTCTTAAGAGCCGATCATAAATCTTAGAGGAACTTCTAAGGTCCTTCAGACCGAACCAAACATCTGCACTAAGTCACTGTCTAAAGGTTATTGTTTACTACGGAAAGATAGGAAAAGTTCGTCTTTCTCATATACGATGTTTTACACTAGCAACTTTCTCTCGGGACGGTTAACACCCTTCCTCCACTCTTCCACCACCAATCCAGAAAATTAACCTATTACCAGAGAAGTCCTTCCCTCACTCTCCCAACAAGAACTTGGTCTTAACAAATCATCTTTTCTCGCATCATTAGACGCACCCATCGCAAGTGTCCTCCGCTGCATCATCGTTACAGAAAATTAGTCTTTATACGTTTTTTTGAACCTTCAACATCTAAGCGTGCGTCGCGTACAACACCTCGTTACTCTAGCTATCAATCGAATTAATTGTACATTTATAGTCAAAAAGTTGTTGGAATAAACATTAATTGTATTCGTTAATTCAGTGTAAAATCAATTTAACCACCCCTATTATCGCAAACGAAATCAGGGGATCGATCATTTCGTGGCGTCGATTATCCAATCGTAATGGGAATTTACGACTCCCGTTGACGTGCTTCCTCGCGATCGCGTCTCCCCGCGAATGGTCGAAACAGATTGATTACTGCTAAGTGTTTTGTATTCTTATTTACTATAAGTGAATGAGATAGTTTAAGTGCTTTGTATTCTTATTTATTATAAGCATGTATTCCGCAATTAAACGGCGAAGACGATATCGGAAGTACGTGAATTGCGAGCCATGTGTAGCGAACCCACGCTACTACTAAAAATGATCAAAATCGGGAAAATCGCAGGTAAAGCCGCAATGGCTATCCGCAATATACCAATAAACGAATACGGACACCTGTACGATGCCCTACGACGAAACGTAGCCACCCAAGATACTGTTAGAGAACAACAAGACCAGCTACGCGAAACGAGACAGCGTCACGACGAAAGTGTGCAAAGTTATATCATCAGGTTCCGCAGAGCACTCAATAAGCTACAATACAGTATAACGAACGAATACTGTGACGAAATTACTAGACGAGCTATGAACGACAGGATTTTAAGAGACTCCGTAATCGATTTTATTCGAGGCCTGAAAAGCGAAATAGGACAATTACTACTCGCCAATCCACCATACAATATCCTTGAAGTCGTAAAGAAAGCCACCGACATCGAGCGCATCTTCAGGGAAGATCGAAATCGACGACCAAAACCAATGGAACGATTACGACTCCACGAGCAGCGACGACTAACAACCAATAATCCCTATTCAATCATTAGAAAACCAACTCCAACACCCAGTCCAATGCCAAGAAGCTTCCGACAAACTGAACAAATACCACTTGCCCAAAGTACACAATTAAAATGCTTCAAATGCAATCAGATCGGACATGTCTCCAGTTAATGTAGAAATTTTCGAATACCCAGCCAATTTCCGAGACCACCAGCAGTCCACAATCTCGAGACAAGCAAGGAAGAAATAGAGAAACCAATATACCAGACTTACGAATTAACGCCACAACAGGAAGACTACCCACAGTACTTTTACGATCCGACGGACAGCGATATAAATTCCTCATTGACAGCGGAGCAGGAATTAATATACTCAAGCGAAGATGCCTATTACGACCAAGAATACAAAAGAACGAAAATTCTCGATGGGACACTCTAAATTTAAAACTAACGAACACGCTTTGATAAAACTATTTGGCAAACCTCTAGAATTCTTTGTGATAGAAGACAACTTTCCAATTATAGAAGACAGCATACTCGGTTTACCAGCCCTATCTAAATCCAAATTTGAACTCTCAAATCAACAATTATAACGTGACAATAATATACTTTTATTGCAACAGGAAAACGACGTACCTCCAAAACAAGCAGTGTCAAAAACAGTCTACCTGGAAGGAAAACCGACAACGACATGCTTTATCAATGGTGGTGAGTGTCCAGTCAAAATGACTAATTTTATCGAAAATTCAAACACGTACGATCAAGTCTCCACGTTTAAAGATTTAGTCAGACTTTCGCATACAAAGAAAACTCACCGTGAACCAATCGAAAAGATATTGCTGTTTTACCTCGACGTATTCAATCTAGAGACCGACTTATTACCATACACTAACCTTGCTAAACACACAATAACGTTAAAAGAAAATAAAATCATTAACACAAAATCTTACCGACCGCCTGAATGCCATAAAGAAGAAATCAAACGATAAATGGACGAAATGCTACAAAAGAACATCATAGAACCATCTGATTCTCCTTACAATTCACCAGTCTGGGTAGTACCAAAAAAGGCTGACGCCTCAGGGAAACAGAAATGGCGAATTGTAATAGACTTCTGAAAAATAAACGAACTAACTGACCAGGACGCATATCCATTACCTGACATAGACGACATACTATCCCAACTAGGCAACGCAAAATTTTTCTCAGCCCTCGATTTATCCTCCGGATTCCATCAAATTCCAATGGACACAGACTCTAAGAAATACACAGCATGCTCCACACCACAAGGACACTACCATTACAATAGAATGCCATTCGGTTTAAAGAATGCACCTGCAACATCTCAACGCATGATGGATACCGCGCTAAGAGGACTCATAAATAAACATTGCTTCGTATATTTAGACGACATTATAATATTCGGACAGTCGATTGAAGAGCACAATAGCAACCTCGCGATAGTATTGCAACGCCTACGCGAACTCAGACTCAAAATACAGCCGGACAAATGCGAATTTCTCAAACCAGAATTAGAATATCTCGGACATATAGTAACCGCCGAATGTGTAAAGCCAAATCCCCAAAAATTAGAAGCCGTTAGCAATTTCAAACAGCCACGTAATCCCACAGACATCAAATCGTTCTTAGGACTAGCAGGTTATTACCGCAAGTTCATCAGAAGCTTTTCTAAAATCGCGAAACCATTGACCGAACTTACAAAAAAGGAGACACCATTTCATTGGACAGATAAAACCCAGAAAGCATTCCAGACATTAAAAGACAAACTCTGTTCATCACCCGTACTAAAATTCCCAGACTTTGCGAAACCATTCACATTAATGACTGACGCCAGTAACGAAGGTATAGGTGCAATCTTATCACAGGACGGACATCCATGTTGTTATATCTCGCGAACTCTAAACCCACCGGAACGAAATTATTCCACCACAGAAAAAGAACTTTTAGCAATAGTATGGGCCATGAAACGCCTCCGACAATATCTGTTAGGGCGGAAATTCCTCATCCGAACCGATCACCAAGCACTAAAATGGCTACAGAATTGCAAAGACCCCTCATCACGCTTGATGAGATGGCGATTGAAACTAGAAGAATACGAATACGACATAGAATATACGAAAGGAAAAAATAACACCGCAGCCGACACACTATCTAGAATACATATTCTGACCAGTCGACGCGAAAACTTGAACATAGAACTCGACAAAAAGTTTCACGATTGGGAAAAATCTACCGACGCGTTACCCAAAATTCTCAAAATGACTCCGAACCGTAAATCTTTCTATCAATTATCCAAAACAGAGCTTGGAAATTACGACAGAGTCGAATGGTTAACTAAATTAAGCGAAATTATTCATACAAACTAGAAGATAGGTATAGGCGACGACAGTTTCACAGAAACCGAGAAGAACGCGATCAAACGAATTTTATTATTCCTGAACGGCACAGTAAAAGAATTAAATTTTGCATGGGAACCAATCCAAACATATAGCGCCGAAGAAATAGACGAATTATTAAAAGAAAATCACCATTTAGTAGGATACCCCGGTATACAAAAGACATACGACCGCATTCGTGAACGGCACAGAGTACCAGATTTGATGAAACGCATACAACAACATATAGAATCATGCGACACCTACCAAACATCTAAAACTACACGTATCAGACCGCGCGAAGAACCTTGTATCACCGACACACTCCTCGAACCAAACGATAAAATTGATATGGACTTATTAGGCCCACTGAAAAAGACGAAGAAAGGCAATCAGTACAATCTATCCATACATGACGAACTGACAAAATACTTAATACTCGTACCACTAAAAACTCAGCAAACGGAAACAATTTGGAACGCACTCCTCAATCGTTACATTTACATCTTTCCGCTCCAAAAAAGATATTAACTGACCGCGGACAGAATTTTATATCTAGTTTAATGCAACAGTACGAAGACGCGTTTAAAATCAAACATATCAAAACGACATCCTTGCACCCACAAAGTAACGGATCTTTAGAACGGACACACGCAGTAGTAACAGACATGTTAAAATCGATACAGCGAAATTCGGATGAAGAATGGGACGATCAACTTAACTTTGTATGCCTTGCATATAATACAATGATACACGACTCCACTGGTTACACGCCATTCGGACTCACATTCGGACACCAAGCCAATCTTCCCTCCACAATATCCAAGAATCCCCAACGCACATACGCAGACGAAGTCACGTTCCGCAAAAAGGAATGGGACTCTAGACTCCGAAACGCTCGCGAAACATTGATTAAAAGTAAACAGCGATATCAGCGCGATAAAAAACGTAAAATTATAAAACCTCAATCAGTTTTCAAAGAAGGAGTCTCCGTTTTAATACATAACGATCATAAAAGGCATAAACTTGATGCGGAATGGTTAGGACCATACACGATTGATAAAGTATGTACTCCATACTGTCTGATTCAAGACAAAAAGATACACGGTAATCGTTTAAAACCTTACTTTCCAGGTCGACGATCCTCTTTGCCGGAATAGTATCCGCGCAAATAAATATTACGCCATTAGAAGGAAACTCTGTATTCGTAGAAAACATAGGAAAAGGATATTTATACAGAGATACTGCCAATAGTAGGATTAGACACTAGCGACATATACGAACAGATAAGCACAATAGAATCATATAAATTAACAATAGACTCACGTGTAATCAGCAAACAATACGTTGAAGAATTAGGCGGATTACAAAATCGTATCAATAACCTAAAACAACTCGCAAAACACTTGAAAGCGTTAACACATACCTGAAGCACACGAGGTTTACTCAACATCATAGGTTCCGTATCGAAAAGTCTGTTCGGAACTCTCGACGATGACGATCTTACGATCATAAACAATATGATAATAATAAATGATAATAATAATGATAATAATAAAATCAAGACCATAATAGCTAATCAAACAGCACTTATTAGAAAAATTATAAACTCAGAAAACCTAAACTACTTAGAGAAATCATATAGTTATATATTAAAACCACAACAACAGACAAATATCGATAGATTTATGCTTAAGATGATCATGAAAGTCGACACCGCGATGCAAACTTTACACTTCCAATTAGATGAAATACTTAACGTCATGATATTAGGCAAACAAGGAATAATTAGTCCACAAATACTCGACCCCGATGAATTCATAGAAAATTACGCCAAGGCAATAGGTAGCCAGATGTACAACCCCGCGATTTCTGCCAAAACCGAACACTTTCAATTCATACTCGACATCAGTGATCTTAAAATCTTCACAATAGATTACAAAATATTTTTCAAAATCATAGTACCTTTAGTCTCTAACACAGAATGGAACATATTACAGATATATCCTATCCCGAGTAAAAGAAATGCAGTATTTTTGGCTCCAGTAGTCGAACATCAGATATATTTAATCTCAGGTCTTTCATTTATAAACGCTGATATCGAGCATTTCAACAAACTTTGTAAGAATCGAGCCGGAACCACTATATGCAAACAAACACTACCAATCCATGACAAAAACTCAAGAACCGATTGTCGCAGCGAAATAATAAACTTCAAACCACACATTGAACATTGTCAAACAACTGTACTTAAGATTGAAGACATTAGCTTTATACCGCTCAAAACTAGCAACTGTTACATTGCGATACCAGCAAATCCGATAGAAATAGACACAATTTGTCAAACGAAACATACCTTACAAAAACTTGACAAGCCTTCCATCATAAGAGCCAACACTTCTTGCGATATATTCTACAAAGACGAACACACGCGTAAGGGCGAAACAACAAACGAAGTCAAATACGAAATCGAAACAAAAACCCTAGCGGTCAAAACAAACGATAGTTTCACTCATCTGTTAGATAAACTCGAGCGAGCACCGAAGATAATAGATAATTTACAAGGCTATAAAACAACGATCGATAAAATAGGCGACGAGATAGAAACTCTTAATTTCGAACATAGAATAAAAAATATACAGTATTGGGGACTAACCACGCTCCAGATATTAGGGTACATAGCATTAGGCATACTAAGTATATATGGATTAAACAAAATAGGGATATTCAAATGCATCAGGAAATGTATACCGAACAAATTATGTATCAATCTATTTTGCTGCCGAAATGAAACCGTAATCAACAGCCACGATGCGACAGTCCCACCAGTATCACTCACCCTGGCCTCAACACCCAACATCTATATTCCAACCAACACATACCACTTAGATGAAGAGGAGGAATCAGCTGTAATTTTCAAGCCACGTCAAGTTCGATTCCACAAAAGTCATCTGAAGAAAACTTCTGAAGAGACCAAGTTCAATCTAAGAAGGGGGAATGTCACAGGTGAAATTCGGGCAAGCCATATGATAAACCAAAATTCCGAGCGCCTTATCACGTGTGACCGTCCGGTCAGCATCCGTTCTCAGCCGCCTGGTTGGCATTCGGTCACTCCAATCGTTCTCCGAAATACATGATAAGTACAAGCAAAGCCTTCTCCCACTGCAACGAATAAAAGAATATAAATGCTCCCTTCAAAATCATCCAGTCAGTCTAAAAAATTCTTAACTAACCCAAGTATCGAAAGTGTATCATCGCGAACCGAAAATAATATTGTACAAATTGAGTAAAAATAAAAAGAACTCGATCTCCTGTTCGGAAATTGACAAGTGTCTTATTTTTATCTTAATTTTACGCGACACAGGATTGATACCTTTTTTTTTTTTTTTTTTTTTTTTTCGTGTAGGAAACCTTCATAGGCACCCCGCGCCCCTCCGGGGAGAGGGCGCTGGGTAGTGCCGGATTCTTACCGGCTAAAACCTCCACGGTGGCCTGTCCTGACGCCTGAGTCGAGATGCACCCGGGATCTCTCCCGAATTACTCCGGTTGCCCCCGGGCGTCTATCTCTCCTTCTTTGTCGAAGGGAGGCGTCCTGCTCTTCTTGGACCGCTGGGGGGGAACCACGCCCCCCAGCGCCTCGCTCCTGCTGCGTCATCTTGGGACCCCGTCCCCTGACGCCTCTTCCTGGTTCGACGTGGTCCTGGCAGGCGTGGGGCCCACTAACTTCTCCGAAAATTCTCCGCACCGGATCGGCGCACTGGCAGGTGCCGCGGACACCGCCAGCTGCCATCCGTCTATGAGAGAATATCAGATCCGTCGGGATGCTCACAGGACTCCGTGGGGGCCACCAACTTCTCCGAAATTTCCGCACCGGATCGGCGAACTGGCTAGTGTCGCGGGCACCGGCCAGCCGCCACCCGACTATAAGAAATATCAGATCCATCGGTGTTTTCCCAGGGTAGTCCTGTGTCCCGGGGGCTTCTGCCTGCCTCGTGCTCCTTGGATGGTCCCGGAAAAATTGGCTTCGGTGCGCCTCCTTCCTTTTTTCGTCAACGCCTCACGGAGCGGTCACCCATCCTAGACCGCTCCGTGACCGCTGCTGCTTAACTTTCGTGATCGGCCGGGAACGAGTGTTTCCAGCGCGGCTAACGGCGTTGACACAGGATTGATACCTATGATAATAAAATGAGAATGAATCAAGTGGGTATATCAGTTGGCGAGGAAGCCGGGTTCTTACTGCTTACTGCTCATAAGAAATTGTAAGAAATTATTAGGAGTTAACGTGTGGGGGCATAATACCAGTAATTAGAGATGAGATACCGGGGGATGTGAGATGGTGCGCCGTTTGTAGACATTGACGGAGGAGAGGGACATGCCACGCGCGGCCGAGTTGCGAGTGGTTAGGCGGATAGCGTAAGTACTTCTTCGTATGTTTCTTCGTTGCATACAATGAACGATGGAGGATTAAAATGGCATGAGAATAGACGCACTGTCACGCGTCGATATGGCCGATGCAAGTTAGTAAAAGTTGTCAACGATTATCAATTGGTAATCGGGAAATTATCAATTGGTAATTGGTAATTGACGCCGTATACGATCACGCACGACGCGGCACATTTGTTTGTTAGATGTTTGCACTCGTAGGGCCGCGACACTTTACGGTCGCGCGATGCGTAATACTTAATTAATATATGCACGTGGGAGGCATTTGATGCCATCTTGCCCGTTGAAGCGCTAGAAAGCACGCGCACGCGCATGAGATGTGCTTCGCTGCGTCGCCATGTGGCGTAGAGAACGTATGGTCGGCTAGGTGTAAGCCCCTATTACGAAGGAATAAAGTCGGGTTGACCAGAGTTCTATTCAGATATCTTTTCATTATTTTATCGAACTATGCAAAGTGTGGGAGAAGTGTCTCAAGTTGATTATCGAAAGATGTATGGGAGTGGACCCATTTCATAGGGGACAATATGGGTTCAGGAGAAGAAGGAGTACGGTGGACGCGATCACACAGGTGATTAAATACGCGGACACCTGCAAGAAGAAAAGGATGGTATGCTTGATGATTGCGTTGGACATCAAGAATGCATTCAACACCCTTAGTTGGAACAGCATTGTTGACGAACTGACCAGGAGGTAGCTGCCTTGCAAGATCATTAGACTGGTAAAAAATTACCTGACGGACAGGAGGATAATCGTCAGCAACCAGTTTGGTACGGTGGAGTACCTGGTTGCGGCTGGAGTTCCGCAAGGATTTGTGCTGGGGCCTTTCCTATGGAACATAGTCTACGATCGGTTGTTGGAAAGGCTAGATAACAGGGTAATGTTTAAGGCGGTCGCGTTTGCAGATGACATGGCAATCGCATATGCCGTGAAGAAAAACGGAGGCGTTAGCGGAATAGTAAGGGAGATCATGAGAACAGTGTGCGATGGGTGTGCAAGAGTGGGTTTGACGCTGGCTAAGGAGAAGACGGAAATAATCCTCATTACGGGCATGAGGGCGCCCAAAGTTATCGGCCTGAATGTGGACGGCATGGCTATCAACACGGTAGAGGCCACGAAATATCTTGGCGTCATGATTGACACGAATAGGAAATTTGGCAAGCACATTGTGCCATAAAGCGGGCATCAAATAGGAGCATTACGAGGAATCCTACCGAATATTAAGGGCCCGCCTGGTTTGGCAAGAAGGCTATATTACAGCGTGTGGGAATCCATAATAATGTACGGTGCGCCTGTGTGGGCTGATGCGATGAAGTATGAGAAAGACAAGAAGATCATAAAAAGGGCTCAACGAACTGCCCTGTGCATCACATCCACGGCCTACCGCACTGTATCCCACACCGCGCTTTCTGCATTGACCGGGAACTTACCGATCTACATTAAAGTGCGAATGTTGATGGGGATATATGAGAGAAAGAAGATCTATAAGACCTCAGCTGTTGGAGAGGAGGTGATTGAGAGGCATGCGGAAAAGAAAGAAGATTTGGAAGAAGTAAAGAAGAAGGCCTCAACGGAGTGGCAGGCGGAATGGAGCATGTATAATGAGGATAATGTGACCAGGAGATTAATAAGTAATGCGATCATATTCGCCAGGAATAGATGAGACATCGATCACGCGACACGGCATCTTCAACAGCTACCGTAAGAGGATCGGTAAGGAGGTCGACACGCAGTGTTGGGACTGTGGAGACCCGAATGACGACGCCGAGCATGTCTTATTCGCGTGCCCTAAATGGATCAATAGAAGAATCGAGTTCGAAAACTTCTTGGGTAAGCGTGGACAACTTGGTGGACACTGTAGTTACCAGGGATAAATACTGGAGGAAGTTCAGAGAGTTCTGTAAGGGCATAATGAGATATAGAAGGGATATGGAGAAGGCAATGGAGTCAGCGAATAGGAGGGGCACCACCAGTACGCGACGATAATACGCCGCGACACGGTTGAGGACAACCCTGATGAATGCTGATCGGCTCTGCTGGGGTTGTCTGTGCCTAACAAATCAGAGGAAAGAGGAGGGGTTTTTAGTGGGTATGACGATGTCATCTGGAGTCCCACATAACCTGGTGTCGCGAGTCACTGGGTATGCTTAAATTCATTTTCCTCTCCTCGCGCAAAAAAAGGCCCCACCGACTTGGAGGAGGAGTTCATCCTTGGTACCGGTGGGAGTGAAGAATGCTGTGCCACACAAGCACTTTGGGGGGCTTTTTTTATTAACGTGGAGGAAGTCCGCACGGACACCAAGTCGCTTCTGGGAAAAAGCGGCTTGGTAGTGCCGGACGCCAACCGACTAAAACCTCCACGATGACCGTCCCGGCTGCGATCGAAAAGGGCCCGGGAACCGGTGTGAGCGATACACCCCCCCCCCCCCCCGCCGAATACCACGGCTTAATGGAGTGGTGTGTGGCCATTCTCACACCGCGCCTCGTCGCCGGAGTCGCCGGGCTGCTTTGCGGCCCCGGGGCGCTGAGTTGCCAGCGCCTAAGTTTGCACCCCATAGGGGGGTGCGGTGGAACTAGCGCGCCTCACCGAAGCGCGTCCATGGCATCTGCCGCGCCCTCGCCGGTTAATCCTCTCAGGGTGAGAGTCCGCACTCTCACCCTCTCCGCAACCTCTTTTCGAAGCATAACTTGCTCACAGAAGGAGGTCACGGTCCATCTCCTTCTCTCGCTTACCAACCTCGCTAACTAATGCCTGGAGGATCGTCGGCAGCGAGAGATCCCATCCGAATTCAGCGAAGAAGTCGTGGCGCGGCCGCGCCCACGCCAGGCAGTACTCCAGTGTGTGCTGCGCTGAATCCACGCTCGTGTCGCGTAAAATTAAGATAAAAATAAGACACTTGTCAACTTCCGAGCAGGAGATCGAGTTCTTTTTATTTTTACTCAATTTGTACAATATTATTTTCGGTTCGCGATGATACACTTTCGATACTTGGGTTAGTTAAGAATTTTTTAGACTGACTGGATGATTGTGAAGGGAGCATTTATATTCTTTTATTCGTTGCAGTGGGAGAAGGCTTTGCTTGTACTTATCATGTATTTCGGAGAACGACTGGAGTGACCGAATGCCAACCAGGCGGCTGAGAACGGATGCTGACCGGACGGTCACACGTGATAAGGCGCTCGGAATTTTGGTTTATCATATGGCTTGCCCGAATTTCACCTGTGACATTCCCCCTTCTTAGATTGAACTTGGTCTCTTCAGAAGTTTTCTTCAGATGACTTTTGTGGAATCGAACTTGACGTGGCTTGAAAATTACAGCTGATTCCTCCTCTTCATCTAAGTGGTATGTGTTGGTTGGAATATAGATGTTGGGTGTTGAGGCCAGGGTGAGTGATACTGGTGGGACTGTCGCATCGTGGCTGTTGACTACGGTTTCATTTCGGCAGCAAAATAGATTGATACATAATTTGTTCGGTATACATTTCCTGATGCATTTGAATATCCCTATTTTGTTTAATCCATATATACCTAGTATGCCTAATGCTATGTACCCTAATATCTGGAGCGTGGTTAGTCCCCAATACTGTATATTTTTTATTCTATGTTCGAAATTAAGAGTTTCTATCTCGTCGCCTATTTTATCGATCGTTGTTTTATAGCCTTGTAAATTATCTATTATCTTCGGTGCTCGCTCGAGTTTATCTAACAGATGAGTGAAACTATCGTTTGTTTTGACCGCTAGGGTTTTTGTTTCGATTTCGTATTTGACTTCGTTTGTTGTTTCGCCCTTACGCGTGTGTTCGTCTTTGTAGAATATATCGCAAGAAGTGTTGGCTCTTATGATGGAAGGCTTGTCAAGTTTTTGTAAGGTATGTTTCGTTTGACAAATTGTGTCTATTTCTATCGGATTTGCTGGTATCGCAATGTAACAGTTGCTAGTTTTGAGCGGTATAAAGCTAATGTCTTCAATCTTAAGTACAGTTGTTTGACAATGTTCAATGTGTGGTTTGAAGTTTATTATTTCGCTGCGACAATCGGTTCTTGAGTTTTTGTCATGGATTGGTAGTGTTTGTTTGCATATAGTGGTTCCGGCTCGATTCTTACAAAGTTTGTTGAAATGCTCGATATCAGCGTTTATAAATGAAAGACCTGAGATTAAATATATCTGATGTTCGACTACTGGAGCCAAAAATACTGCATTTCTTTTACTCGGGATAGGATATATCTGTAATATGTTCCATTCTGTGTTAGAGACTAAAGGTACTATGATTTTGAAAAATATTTTGTAATCTATTGTGAAGATTTTAAGATCACTGATGTCGAGTATGAATTGAAAGTGTTCGGTTTTGGCAGAAATCGCGGGGTTGTACATCTGGCTACCTATTGCCTTGGCGTAATTTTCTATGAATTCATCGGGGTCGAGTATTTGTGGACTAATTATTCCTTGTTTGCCTAATATCATGACGTTAAGTATTTCATCTAATTGGAAGTGTAAAGTTTGCATCGCGGTGTCGACTTTCATGATCATCTTAAGCATAAATCTGTCGATATTTGCCTGTTGTTGTAGTTTTAATATATAACTATATGATTTCTCTAAGTAGTTTAGGTTTTCTGAGTTTATAATTTTTCTAATAAGTGCTGTTTGATTAGCTATTATGGTCTTGATTTTATTATTATCATCGAATAGTTTGTCCATATCCTTGTTTATGAGCGTAAGATCTCATCATCTGAACAGACTTTTCGATACGGAACCTATGATGTTGAGTAAACCTCGTGTGCTCCAGGTATGTGTTAACGCTTTCAAGTGTTTTGCGAGTTGTTTTTGGTTATTGATACGATTTTGTAATCCGCCTAACTCTTCAACGTATTGTTTGCTGATTGCACGTGAGTCTATTGTTAATTTATATGTCGGAGATGAGAGGACACCGGAGACCTTCCCTCTGGAACTTCGGAGAATCCGTAGTATTGTAATTAAGCGGTTTGCTATCATTGTACTTGTTTGCGATGTGTGATAATAAACTTGGGCTCGGGGCGACAGTTAGTCGCCAAACGTAGCCGCGGTCACGGAATGAACGCTTTGTCTAACAAAGGTATGGAGTAACTCTATGGCTCTCTTTAAAAAGGAAATAGTTGTAACACTCGACAGTAAACATTCCAACTCTCTCTGTCCCGTAGCTCGCCACACGCAGACCCTATTCTTCGAGTAAGATGATTGCCAGATGTCGATGCGTCTCCGCAGTACATGTTCAGCTAGCCTGAGGGCCCGTTATAAATCTTAAGATTTAGCTAACTAAAGTCCTTCAAACAGACAAACAGTCTTTGTCCCAACTACGAGAATCTCCTCGTAGGAGGAGACCTATTTTTCAACAAACGACGTCTCCTACTTTCTCTAAAGGGCGGCTAGCATTTCTAACCACCGATATAGAAATTGACCAATTAGCAACAACGCCAATTTCCCTTACTTTCTGAACGAAGGTTGTCCTCGACGAATCCGATAACCTCGCGTCCTTAGACACACCCCATCATAGTTTTCCTCGGTGGCATCATCGGGACGGAGATTCATTCTTTTTGCGATCTCATCGACGAGGAGTAACGCCTTACGGTTCGTGAGTGTTACATGCTTGAGATAGTGTATTGTGCAAGTTGATCTATCCTCCCGTTGGCCGCGGATTCGTTATTGAACCTAAGACCAATATCACTAGTATCGCGAGTGTCCAACCGCCACGGTTGATTGTCAAGCCTGTACTATCCATACTTGTGTTAGCAAACCGCGACGATGTTTGTTATACCGCGACGATGGCCAGTTCCAATGAAGATTTATCAAACGCCCACAACCCTATAGCTGTCACCTCTCCGACATATATATGTATGTAGTAATAAATTTGTGATCTACAAGGCGCAGGGAAATTTTGAGTTGAGTTGTTTAGACAGCGGGCTGATCGACATTATTTTGATGATCCCTCCTAAAAACAAATATCGTCCATTGGTTACGTTGGATAATCAAAGGTAATAGATAATTATAATTATTAATAGGAGCCTAATTCGATGGGTTAGTGCAAGGGAGGAGGTATGGCCTACATGGCCTAAGTATATAGCAATAGAAAGGAACAATGAGTTTATATGGTATGACTGGAAGTATACTAGAATGATTTTATAAGGCATGACTCGAAGTTTTATATTAATTATATAGATGGATGAATAATATAATGAGTAGTATCACGATCTTATAGTATGAGTTTACAGATGGTTCTATTTTAATGAGATATGTGGGCAAATTAATTTATATTATTAATTTAATTATGTTATGAGATAGGGGGAATATAATGGAAGTAGTTTTTAATCAGCATGGGATGAAGATAAGTATGGGAGTGTGGTATTGTCACGTCCCGTGCTGCGCACGCGCCGTAACATAGACTAAAACTACCAATAGCGCGAGTGAGCATTCCAATTTGAAATTTAAATAAATTTTAACAATTTGTATAGCAACCAAATTCGAGCCTCACAACCCCCACGGAATAACCCGTCACATGACGACCCCTCCACGGTAGATAAATATAAATAAGTGTAGCGACATAGAAGAGAGAGAAAATAATTCCTTAGCTCAGAGTAGTTAATTCCTCAGTTTTGTGTGATTAGTTCCTCAGTTCTTGGTGATTAATTCCTTGGTTCTTGGCGATCAGTTCCCCATTTCTTGGCAAGTAATTTCTTGTTCATAGTGATTAATTCTCAATTCCTTTAGCTCTTAATTTCTCAGTTCCTTTGCCTTTCAATTCTTTAGTTCCTTAGCTTTTCAGCTTTTAGTTCTTTTAGCACTTAGTTTTTGCTCCCAGTTCTTAAGTTCTTTAGTCCTTTAGTTCTTTAACTTTTAGTTCTTTGTTTCATTAGTTCCCAGCTCTTGTTAGTCTTGTTAATCGACGTGTTTGTATTTGTCAATTTGTAAACTATCGAAAATCTATCGAAATTAAAATCTTGTAATTAATAAGAGTGAAAACGTATTGCGAACGATTGTAACTCCGAGTATTCGAAATTTCAACGACAATTCTGTCAATATCCAATTAGAATACGAATAAACATTTCTTTTGTGAAGAATATTTGTCTAATAATATAATAGGATTAAGCGGACATTTATTTTCATCAACCTTAATCCTCTCCCGTGCCAGTACTCCTGCGCGTAGCAGGTTAGCCGAAACGTGGAGTTTAATTTCAAATCGCATTAAACAACAGACAATACTACAATTTAACCTGAATTCAAAAATTAACGGCAACACAACCAAAACGATCCAAATAAAACGTAACAATTTCATGTCCGTGGCATTACGGGGTAATCGAAAGTTTTTTACAGCGTCTAATTTCTTGGGGTTTGGTTTAACTCCTTCGGATGAAACTACCTACATGGCCTAAGTATTCTAGTTTGGGTTTTACGAATTCATATTTGTCCGGTTGCCAACATTTTACCAATTATCTCGAAACGATTTAGGAGAATACGACGAGACACTTTGGATCAGAAGACTTTACAAAATTCTTAAAGATACAACAAAAGTCGGCAAAGGAAATAACGATTTCACTGAATTAGAGAAAACACAGATTAAACTCATGCTAATATATTTTAATGACACGTACAAGAAAATTACTTATGCACCTAATCCCATCTTAAAACTAGACGAAAACGAAATAATACAAGCAATAAATGAAAACCACAACGACACCGTAGGACATTTAGGGATACAGAAAACGTATCAACGGATCAAGGATAAATTCAAAATTTCCGGACTTTTAGAAAGAGTAGAAAACTTTGTGAAAACATGCGACACATGTCAAAAGGAGAAACTACCACGTATCAGACCCAAAGAATCCCCACAAGTCTCAGACACGCCACTTAACCCTAACGACAAAATCGCTATGGACATCATAGGACCGATGATGACCAAACCAAACGCGATGAAAACCAAACGCGGAAACCAATACATACTTTCAATTCACGATGAACTTACGAAATATCTGATATTAGTCCCCCTTAAAACGCAGCGAACTGAATCCATAATTAACGCGCTCACTGAACACTATATTTACGTATTTTCGGCATCAAAGACGATCCTAACAGACCAGGGACAAAATTTTGTTAGCGATTTAATGACGAAATTTGAAGAAGCTTTTAAAATCAAACACATCAAAACAACTTCATTTCACCCACAAAGTAACGGATCCCTCGAAAGAACGCATGCCTCAGTTAAAGATTTAATTCGTACTGCATTACACGACAATGACAAAGAATGGGATGAAGTACTTAATTTCATTTGTTTAGGGTACAACACCGCGAAACATGAAGGAACAGGATTCTCTCCCTTTGAATTGACCTTTGGGCGAAAAGCTAACTTACCTTCCGCAATATCCAAATTCCCCACACTTACCTATGGTATGTACTCACTTTGGCAGAAATAGTTGAATAAATATTGGGAAACAACTCGCAAAACGCTCATTCAGAATAAGCAACGATAAAAGCGAGACTAAGAGAGAAAGATTGTTAAAACTCAGGCCGTGTTTAGGAAAGGAGACTTTGTTTTAATTCACAACGGCCATAAAAGAGATAAGTTGGATATTGAATGGTTAGAACCCTACAGAATCAACGATGTGAAAACTTCTTATTACTTTATTTCTATTGACAATGTTAAGAAAAAGATAGATGGTGACCGATTGAAAACGTACTTTTTTCAGGATACTGCTAATAATAATACTAATAATAATACTCTAAAATAATACTAGTAATAATACTCTTAGTTGCCTTAAATTCACGGGATAGGAATTACGCTTTGTAAACAAACCCAGCCAATTCACGATCGAAAACTACAACATGATTGCTCCTCTAAAATCATTAGCTTTTTGAACACTATCAAATATTATAAAATTGCTATATTTAAGATTAACGAAATAACTTTTGTACCATTACATGCAGGAAATCGGTTCATAGCGATCCCAATATTTTGTAGCAAATACAATTCCTCGCAAATTTTTCAAAAACCTTCGTTGGCGCGATCAGACAAACCCCGATGGACTGATGATGGAGATAAAGATGTGGCGGCACTCGGCGACAATTTATATCGCCGAAGTGCTTAATGAGCAAATTGTAAGAGCTTCAATCTTGGAAAGTCACGGCTGGAGTTCAGAACCAAATCGTAATTAGTATAAACCACGTGTTCAAAAATAAATTCTCTTTTTATTTTTTTATATTTTATTTTTCTTTTCATCTGAGATTTCCTTTTCTTATTTTACGTGACACGAGTTTGGTTCCCGGTTGCTGCCACCTTGTCGGCGGCGTACTGGTAAAACTATGAACTAGTGACATATGAGAGTGGCGACTCGAAGTGGAGAAGTAAACTGCCAGTGAATGTATTGAACATAGAGCCGAACTCAGTTGTAAATCTGGTACATTTTGGAAAATGCGAATTAAAAAAAAAATGTTTAGAGAATAAAGTTGCTAAATACTATGAAACGTAATTTATTTGATACGCACGCATAACGATAAAAATAATGAACAATAAAATAAATGTTGTTATTTCTATACTCAGAGGTAGAATCATAATAATTATTATTTTATTGAATGGATAAATCTATCACACCTTCTGAGCCAAAAAGAAAGACCTTTATTGCATGCTCTTACAAAAACGAGGGGTAAAAACAAAAAGGCATCTTAAGCCTATCGATTAAATCTATCGATTGTAACTAGGACTATCTTCTGTTACTATTTCTTATAACTAACGCATTTGCATATGGATGGCGAGCACGAATTCACGTTGTCGTTTACAACACCCCCTCTCAACGGAATTCGAATGCTCGTCAAACCAATGGTCTCTAGGTGAACACTATGACTTGGCTTGCTCAAGCTTTTCGTTAGTAAATCGGCTGGCATCTCATTTGTGGGCATATAGCGAATTCCAATGATTCCTTTTTGGAAAATTTCACGAATATAATGATGGCAGATGTCTATATGTTTCGTGTGACCGTGGAACACTGGATTTTGAATTCACTTGGCTGCATTCTGGTTGTCACAATATATTTCGATTGCTCTTTCTTCAGCGATCATATCAAACTTGCTTAGAAATCGTCGCAAGTATACGGCTTCTGGAGTGGCTTCTGTTAGCGTCATGCATTCTGCTTCGGTGCTGGAAATTGCCACACCTTTTCGCTTTCTAGATTCCCATGATATAGCACCATTCGATAGTTTGAATATGAAGCCAGTTCTGGATTTTTTATCATCAATATCACCCCCCCCCCCCAGTCGGATTCGACATATCCTGTTATATCATCACCAATATCCCTGAAACACGGACCAATGTTAGACGTTCCCTTAAGGTAACGTCAGACCCTTTTGGCGGATAACCAATGACTTTCCTTTGGGTTGTTATTAAAACAACTTAGTACGCTCACAGCATACATTATATCGGGTCAGGTAGCTATGACGACATACATTAATGATTCGATCAATGGTTGATAGATGTTCGAATCAATTTCAGGTGAATCGTCATCTTTGCTTAAATTTATTTTTGCTTCCAATGGGGTAGTTGCGATTTTAGCATCTTCAAGACCGAATTTCCTCACCATATCTGTAATATATTTCCTCTTGACTTATTTTTACCTCTTTGATCTCTTCATTTTGATAAATAGCCCAAACAAAAATTCAATTTTCCAAGATCTCTTATTTCGAACTTTTCCATTAAATTTTCTGTTAAGTAAGTAAACAACATATATCTATTAGTGGCTATTATTAAGTCATCCACATAAACTGCCAGTGTGAGGATTTTATCTCCATCTCTTATTGAATAAACACAAGGATCTTCTTCAACTTGATTAAGGGGAAGTTCTTTCAAGCAGTCATTTAATTTATCAAACCATTGTTTACCGGATTGCTTCAATCCATATAAAGATTTCTTTAGGTGGTATATATAATCTTCCTTGCGCGGTACTTCAAAATATTTGGCTTGATGCATCTAAATATTTTCATTCAGATCACTATAGGTATATGCCATGGTTATATCCAATTGATATAAATCCAATTTTAATATAGCAGCTAAAGCCATTATAACTCTAATGGAAGTTAATCGTGCCACAGTAGCGAAGGTTTCATTGTATTTAATACTTGGTTTTTTAGCAAAACCTCTCGCTACTAACCTAGCTTTTCTGCGTTCAACTTTTCCATTTTCATTGTATTTGGTCATTAAAACCCATTTTGATGCAATTGCAGATCTATTTACTGGACATTTTACTAATTCCGAAACGTTATTTTTGATCAAGGCGTCATGTTACGTCGCGTGAAATGGTCCGTGCGACGTCCTTCACTGTCTGACCGTCAAGGCCCAATCCTCTTTCGACAGACCCTCAATAAACCTAAGGCCCCACCATAAACCGAATCTTACTAGCTTGCAGGAACCTTTAATCCTGCAAGTATTTTCGGTTTATACCTGGTATTTAAAACTGTCTTTAGGTTTATTGCACGTTCTTACAGATTACGGAGAAAGCGAATGAGTGTTTAACGGAAAAGCAGGTTTTTCCTATGCACAAGGTCACCCCCGAGTCACGTCGGTAGGAGGCTTCCTCCTCCAATCTTCACTTATTAATATTGGCTATAACCAATGGGCATCACGGATCGTTACCCTCACTGTTCTAACGAAAGTGTGAACAACGAATCCACGTTCTTAGTTCAAAAGACACATCCACTCCGAGCTTTCCTCCGTAATCACAAAAGAACGAACGTCACTGATCCCCTAGACTACAAAGCAGTCACTACATCTCTATACTTCTTCTACGACATCAGCAGTGTCAACTCTACGTCTCCTCTATTGCTACTTCAACTACAACAAGAAACTCAACTGTAGGGGCCTTGCTCTATTCCCAAAGAATATTGTGCATGTATATCGCATCTTGATACGCCAAATCATCGTCTACGACTTATATCATACGAAACGGTGTAACTCTTGAGTGTATTAAGTGTTGGAAATATAAATTTTATAACCCTGTTAATCGCAGCATTATACCACCTCAACCACCCCTATTATCTCAACGGAAATCAGGGAATCGATCTATTCGCGGCGTCGATTATTATAATAGTAACGGGAATTTACGACTCCCGTTGACGTGTTTCCTCGCGATTGCGTCTCCCTGTGATTGATCGAAAATACACGTCATGTTCCTCTTTCATGGCTTCCTTCCATTTTTCTGCATGAGGTCCAGATAATAATTCATCTATTGACTCAGTCGAATCATCATTGACTAATTGTACCGTTTCTTGATCAATTGGGACAGTCTTATAAATTTTCCTTGGTCTACCGACATTTCCTGTTTGCATTATGTGTGTCCTTCCTCCCCCCCTCCCCTCTTGACCACAGATCTATCTTGAACATAATTTTCATTTTGATTTATGTTTTCACCATCATCATGTTCTTCCTCATGAATCTCTTCTGTGATTTCTTCGTCAAGTTCTTGACTTATCAGTTCATATTTAAATTGTTCAAGTTTATTTTTAATTTTATCATTGTGGTACTCAATATTTCTTAAGAAAGAAACATCTCTACTTATTAAGATTTTTCTTTTACTTGGATCCCATAGTCGAAACGCTTTTGATTCATCGAAATATCTTGCTTCAAATTTACTTTTATCGGGCCATTTATTTAATACATAGGCTTCGGTACCAAAAATTTTAAGGTGATTCACATTTCGTTTCCTTTTGTGCCAAATTTCATATAGTGTTTTACCATGACCTGTTGGGCACCTATTCCTAATGTATGATGCCGTATTAATAGCTTCTGCCCAAAATTGGATAGGTAACTTTGACTGGATCAACATGCATCGTGCCATCTCCACAAGTGTTCTATTCATTCGCTCAGCTACTCCATTTTGCTGAGGTGTGTGGGCAGTTGTAAATTTCCTGCAAATACCACAATTTCCCAATTCATTTGTGAAATGCTATCCCAAATATTCCAAACCATTATCAGTTCTGAGGGTGTTACGCAGCCTAAAACATCTGCACGCCAGCCCGCGCGACCGAACAACAACCGGCCTGCGTAACGTCACTTCGACCCTCAATAAACCTAAAGACCCACCATAACTTTCACTTCCCTGTATTGTTTCGCCGTGTGTCTTCAATCCGTTTGTCTTGAAGAATTTCTAAAGCTTAAAAATATTCTCGAAACACAGTCGGTTTTTAGAGAGGTCCTTGGGTTTATTAGGCGCACTTAAAACACGAAGAAAGCGGGTATGCGCCCATTAAGAAAATCCGAATAGCCCTCTAATAAAACAAGCTGGGTTTTCTTCACGAATACGGTCATCTATCCACCACGACGGTAGGAGACTTCCTACTCATCCCTTCGAGCAGTAGTGCAGGTCATGACCAATCGACACTGCGGTTCGTTACCCTCACTTTTCCTAACGAAAGTGGGAACAACAAATCCGCGTTCTTTAGGCACAGGGGCACACCCACACCGAACTTTTCTTCCGTATTAGAAAAAGAGCGACAGACAGTCTAAAAACTAACGCCTAACGCGGCAGTCTACACATAGCGCGAGAGTCGCATACTTCACGAAAATCTTTTGTCGGTTCTCGGTGTTGTCGAACATACATCTTCTCTCCTAAATATATTATAGTGCTAAGTCCATTAATACATTAATTTCCATTATAAGAGCCCTGCTCTAGCGTACATATCTATCACATCTTCGTGCGACAAGTTGTTAACTATTTATTTCTCTACGTCAGTGTAATCTAAGTGTTGGAAATATATAATTTATAATTCAGTGAATCACAGTGTTATACAAACTCAATCACCCCTATTATCTCAACGGAAATCAGTCGTTGCTTTAATAGTCTCCTTTAACAGTTTTCTTAACTTGATTTCGTTCTGCTTCTGCATAGCGTCTAGTATGGCCCGAATACTTGGATCCACACCAGTAGCCATAGCCAAGCCGGTGAAAATTATCCTTTGTTCCGTGGTATATATAGGGTAAAACGAATGGTAGACCGCAGCATAGTGGTTTCCAACGATCCACACTTGTTCTAATTCCTCACTCAACGTCTTTCATGTCCATTGACGTAGAAAAAGGTAAGTTATTGTAATATCGGAATATATTAAAGGTGTAATTTTGTCCGATTAATTATAATTTATTAATAATGGATTGAAAATACAGATATTAGTTAGACAGAGAAACGATGTTTGATTAACAGGAAAACTAAATGCAACGCTCGTATTTACATCAAATAACTTGACAACTATTTGGTAACTCTCTCTCTCTCACTAGCAACTCTAACACTCGACACCACTCGCAACTCAATTCTAACGACTCTATGCTTCGACGTCTCGATCAACTCTGAACCTCACCAATGCATTCCTGCTCGGTCCTACACACACACACACACACACACACACACACACACACACACACACACACACACACACACACACACACACACACACACACACACACACACACACACACACACACACACACACACACACACACACACACACACACACACACACACACACACACACACTTTTCGGCTCACATACTCTGGCCTCTCGATTGCCACACCTTGAAATATGAAACCGTACTTCTGTTTTGACGCTGCTTATCTTTTCTCGCGTCACTGTTACTAGGCGCTCTTGGATGTAAACAAACCACAAAAAGACGGCGTACACGGTGTTTTCTAATTTCAGCCGATCTCCAATCAAAGCTATTCTACGATATTACATTATCGTATAATAATAAGCTTTTAATCGTTTAATAATAACTCGTCAAGTAGAAATTCCACACGAAGCATTGTGAAGAATAATACTTGAAGAAGATCTATGTTCTTACGAGATTGGCTGTGTACAAGAACTTTGTTGGATAGATTGTATCGTTTGACGAAAATTTTATTGTTGAAAGTTAAGAAAGTTGGAAAGAAAACCCACGCTGTCTCGAAGATGTCTTGTTTTTCAGATGCTGTAAATTGACAAATAACTAGATATTAGTATTGACATTATTTGATGTCATATCTGACCTTAAAGTATAAATAAAATCAATCTAGGAATTAATGAAATTTCAAACATTTTTTCTAAGAAAACAGAAGTTTTGTTCCTCCTAATGAGTATCACATGATGCAATAGAAAAATAATTTGACATTGAAAATCGTGTCAAGATGAATTTCGAAGCTATAAAATCGTCTTAAAAAAACGCTGTGATAAAAAATTTTTTGACACCTTGTACAAAGGTGTATATCAACGTAACTGTACCTGTATGTCTATATTCGAGATTATTTATCTATTCAAGATAGCAAAGTAAAAATACTATATAGAGGATTTAATTAATGTGTGGATCAACGTATGTATCACTATATGTAACAATAATATTGACTGTATATGTACGTGTGTAATAAAAGATTTCCGGTTTACAATGTTTACGATACTGATATAAAAATACCATATAGAGGATTTAATTAACGTGTATATCTACGTATATATCATTATATGTAACAGTAACATTATGTGCATATGCGTATAATATTGGTTAAATGTTAAATGTTAATATTGGTTAAATGCGTTAAAGTGAAATGTTATTTACCTATTCAAGATAGCAAAGTAAATATACCATATAGGGGATTTACTACTGTCAACACTCGGTATTCTCGTATTCAAAGTATTTAACCAAATAATTTGGGAATCCAGCGGACGAGCTTGTATTTAATATGATTATATTTAATATAACAACTTTACTCAATATACGCGTAGGATTTTAAATGTCATGAGGGTTGCAGCGGACTCAATTTTAATGTACCTCGATATCTTAGCTTCTTATAATATCCTAATAAAATGTCATTTATCGATTACAATTGTCCTGTCGTATTTTATAGTGTTTGCTTTATAAATGTGAACTTTATTCAAAAAGAGTTCATCGATGATTATCCATTACAGGTTGTTAATAAACCTGAATTATGCACAAAGGAATTGCCGTTAATAACTTAAGATTCTCTGCCCGTCGTACAGGGTACATATAGTAATTATTCTCGACGATTGTAACGTTTAAGTCCAATTCGAGCTTATAGTCCCATGCGAGTTAAACAACGACAATAGTTTGAATTTCTATTTGTTCGTTTGTCGTCTGTTTATACCCGGAGCACCTGCTGTAAACCAATACAAAATTTATTAGATCTATAAATAACACATATAAAACTTATTAATTTATAATTAATATATAATAGGAGAGCACGAAACTTCCTATTTTATGGATATGTTAAATCTTTGTAAAAAATACCATATCATTAGTATCATTTTAATCGTTCTAAAGGATTTAGCCGCATAAAGCTGTGACCCTTGGAAGAATCGATGTTCACGCGTGACAAATTGAAATTGTGCGAAGGTTCCGGTACGAACATCACAAGCCGAACATCGATACCAGGGGCACAGGCACATGTTCTGGGTTCATTATACATTTATAAAGGGCTGACGATTCAGTGGATGGTCCGGGTAAATTTAAATTGCAAATGAACGCATTGCTGGTTTCAAGTAAAAGCCTGGATAAGAGCGGATATGGTATGAGAGTCTGTCGTGGAAAGGGGAACAGGCCGCTTTTATTTGTAAAGTTTGAATCTCCTCGATATTGAAGATGTTGAAGCTGCAAGTATGTATTTCATTTTAATCCATTCGAGACCGAGATTTAATTGTAAGACGATACCTAGGTGTCGGTACGATCTGAATGTTTAGTTGGAATGATTCTGTGTTTTACTCTCTCCGGGGTATCCTTTTCATACTTTGATTTTAAATCGATGACAATCTTAAATAGTATGCCTCATATTTTTAAAATATAAAATTATATACTATGTTATTCTATAATGTATTATGTACAGTTATATATATATATATATATATATATATATATATATATATATATATATATAACTATATATATATATATAATAATTCTATGTTGAAAAAAATATGAAACTAACATGATATATACATTACTACATAAGTTATATATAAAATATGTATATTATATCCTTGCCTACTGACTGATATGAATTTCTTTCGGTCTCGAATGCGTTAAAAGAGAGCGCAAAGAAGTCGAAATTACTTATTGTAATTAGTAAAACGACCTGAGAGGCAGACAGATACAAGAAAGAAGGAATATTATATTAGCGGCATCATCATGTTTTTGCTCTCTTTAAGTCTTTCATCGAGACAGACAATCTACAGGTATTAATCGACCAATTTCTTCAAGCTGATAACTTCGAATTGATGTTTATATATAAGAAGTGTTATGTGTTAATCTGTCTAAATGTTTAAAAGGTGTTATAAATTAAATGTTGTTAAACGATACGTAATTGCCTTTTGATCGTAAATTTTACTATCAAGGGGTCTTTTATGTATGCGTAATCATTGTGAATTATACCAATTTATGTGATCGATATTAAAGGTGTTTAAAAGCATGTATTTTTTTCTATATTATTATTCTCCTATATTATTATCCTATATTATTATAGCATTCCTATATTATTATAATATCCAATTACATGTTGATACACAAGATATACAGATTATTATTTATAACGTTTTGGTTTTCTTAATTGAGTCATTCGTTTAGTACAAATGATAAGAAATTAGTAATAATTCACAAAAAAGGGATATTGCAGTAGAAATATTATAAAAAAACATTTTCTGTTTTAGTGTAGAGTTACTCCTTCTTACAGACAGTGTCGTACAAATCTGTACGTCTCTGAGAAAATGTAGGCATCTGAGCCCTTACTTCCTCAACAACTTTTAGATCTGATAGAAAAAAGAAACATACGAAGTAATAAGTAATGCTTACTAATAAATTCAACAAATACAGAGGAAGATGGCTAAATCGATAAATTAACGAGACTAAAAATTAATTACATCATGGATCTCTCGCTTTTAATTTTAAGCTGTAAATTACCGATATCGGTGACTGCCATATTCTCTTGAGTTTCCAAATCGTAAAGAATCTTTCCCCAGGGATTGGTCAACTGTGTATGTCCCCATGCGACGTAACTTGCTTAAGGAACACGAGCCGGTGATATGCAGGCAACGTATAATTGATTATCATTCGCTCTGAAACGCTGAAGTAATGACCAGTGCAGTGGTCCAGTGGTCATATTGAATGCCGCTGGATATATCAGCATTTGGCAACCTAACCCAGAGAAGCAGGAAATATGAAGCCACCGAATACCAATTAACTTCGTAGTTGCACGGTTCACATTCCATCATTTCTGAATATGCGAGGACAGTCCTCTTATTGTGCTTTTAATTCTTTTATTTGTTTCATTTTCAGCAAATATACTGGTTTTTTAAATTAAGCTTCTTTTTATACAGAGTTACAGATTATATTAATTTTATATAGAATATATTTAAGAAAGATATTTAATTTTTTGCTAGTTAAGTATTGATCGATTAAGTTACTGTACCTTTGTTCCGATAAATGCGTGCCATTTCCTCGAATCTAATATCATAGCAAATGCCAATACCTATTTTGCAGCCCTTCACATCGAACGTCGTTAGGGAGTTACCAGGACTGAGTGAATCACTCTCTCGAAAAGTAATCTTATTAGGAATGTCGATGTCGAATAGA
The DNA here is from genome assembly GCF_051014615.1 of Bombus vancouverensis nearcticus. Classification (NCBI taxonomy): domain Eukaryota; kingdom Metazoa; phylum Arthropoda; class Insecta; order Hymenoptera; family Apidae; genus Bombus; species Bombus vancouverensis. The sequence continues at coordinate 94,678 of NW_027468968.1, forward strand.
TGTACCTAATAACATAAAAATGTGGTCGCTAATTCTATTGCTGCAACTTTTCTAATTTAATATCAAAGTTACCAACTCCTAAACTTTAATTATTTTTTATTTAATAACTGACAGCGTTTTTATCACTTTCTTTTATTAAAGAATCTTATCATTTAATAATGTTTAAAAAGGAGAAAAAATAAGTATAATAATATTTTAAGTATGTGAAAAATTTATACAACAACAAACACATTACAACAAAAATGGGCGTTTCCCGTATCATAACGTATTTTATAAACCGTAAATTATAGAATTGGTTATAGTATACGTATGTACATATGTATATTCCTAAATTATTCCTAGATAGAGTCACTTTCTTCACCCCAATATTTTCAAATTCAAAGCCATAAAGGAATATATTACTTACCTTTCGGTGCTTTGCTATCAAAGTTCCATCGGGACCCCAAATAGTACAGGTATTGTACAATTTATCGCCCTCTATTTCAGGCATCGTACCACCAACTACATAGATGTTGTTTTCTTTAGCTGCGTTCGATGAAGCAACGCTCGTTTCACCATCAGGAATACTCTCGGCGTATTTTGGAAAGTACTCTGCATTGCAATATTTCAATTAATGAAAAATAACTGTCTTTTGTTCCAACCATAAATTAAATTGAAACGTTTGTCAGTTTTTTATTTTCTAAATTATCAAAATAACTAAGTTTTATATTTCGACTTAATTAAATATGCAATTACTTAGCTAATAGTATATATAATAAATCGTTTCTACAGGTTCAAAATGAAAAATGAATATTTAGAAATATTTAATTACGACAATGCTATTTGTGTTAGCATCAGTGGCTTGTTACTCAACGACTTTGCTAGTACTTTTTGAAACATAAAGTTAGTTTTCAATTAACACTTATACTAGAGGCGGAATTATAAATGCAAAATAATTGACAATACTAATTTATAAGTACCTAATTATTAGTATCTTCACAAATATATTTATACAAAAATCACGATAATCATGAAAATGGGGAAATCCTATATTCTCGAATCAATTCACAATTTATTTTGTATATTAATTAGATTCCGCGCTCATCAGTACGTACTCACTGGCGACATCGAGAAAATGTATCGGCAATTCCTCGTACGACCAGAGGATCGGAAATATCAAAGGATATTATGGCGCAGCGCGAGTGGAGAAACAGAAACATATGAGCTTAACACCGTAATACTCTTATCATAGAAATAGAAGCAGTCCTCAATTCCCGCCCGCTAACTCCTATCTCCACCGATCCAAATGATCTCCTAGCCCTCACTCCCGGACATTTCCTCATTGGCGATTCATTAATGTGCTTACGTGATCGAGATTTCAGAGACATTCCATCGAACCGACTCTCCAAATGGCAGCTGGCATAAGGAGTATTTGAACGAGCTAACCAACCGCAATAAATGGAGCAAGGGTGGACACAGCATCCAAAAGGGCACAATCGTCATCCTCAGAGAGGACAACGTTCCCTCCATGCATTGGCCTCTGGGCCGAGTTATCAAGGTTCATCCAGGCGCCGATGGTGTCATCCGGACAGCTACAGTTCAGACGGCAAAGAGCATTTTGGATCGGGGCGTCAAAAGGCTTGTCCCACTGCCAATTCAACCCGATCTCGAGAAACCCGAACAACTAGCCACCGAGACGAAATAAGATGGGAACTTCAACCACACCTCGCTAGTTTGATCGGTACCCTCTCAACGGGGGGAGAATGTTACGCCATGCGGCTTACCATAGGTCATATTCTTAACTATCGATCGCGGCACTATAATGTCGCAGACGGATCGTCGCGTCTGCCCGGCAAACAAACATTGTAGTGGCAAGCGCGTGGTTCATTAAGCAGGGCGACTTCCAGAAACGTCGACTCGTGGCCCGTATTTTACCTCGCAGTAAAAGAATGTGGCGTGATCCGAACGTAGTGGGGGTCGCCTTCCAGAAAAAACGAAAAAAATCGAAAGGCGTTCAGAACTTTTCGAGAAGTCGAACCGTCAACACATGTGGTATGTCGCGCATTACTTATCAACCAAAACGCAGTTACATTTTTTTTGTTCCTTTTATATCTTTCTAGTTAATAAGTTGTTGAAATAAACATTAATTTATTTGTGTTAATTCTGTGGAATTTCATTGAACTACCCTTATTATCATAATCGAAATAAGGGGATCGATCAGTTCGTGGCGTCGATTATTTAATCGTAACGGGAACTTACAACTCTCGTTGACGTGCTATCTCGCGATCGCGTCTCTCCGCGAACGGTCGAAACAAAATGATTCACTAAAAACTGTCCTGAATTCCTAAGAATTTATTTACCGCAAAACTGACAAAGTGTTTATTTAAAAAATGAGGTTGAAGGTAGTCCTTTTCTTTCATTTCATTCATTTTCATTTTCTTTCTTAAGTATGGCTAACACAATATCTAATCAATTAAAATTTTATATTTTCACGTGAAAAGTTTCTTTAGATAATTATTATCAACATGATGACTAACTCTTACGGATTAATACGTGTCTGTAGGGCAATCCGGTGGACTTGATCGGCTTTTTACTTCGAAAGTTGAGTAATCGGTGTCGCTTTCTTACGCATCTTTGAACTGTATAAATGTTTTAAAATTGTTTGATCCAGAATGTACCACACCGGACAATCAAGAAGGCAGGTGCCTTGACTACAGAAAATGTAAACCTCTGCAAGAAATATGGCAGATACAGTACCGTACAGCCACCGATTTTTATAGACGATCAGTGTGCAGATACCAGGGCAATGTTACGATCGTTTGCTGTCCGAACGATCCAAACAAAGAGAAGAGAGAAATTTTAATAAAAACTGTGTACAAGTATAAGGCTTTGCGACCACCATACTGTGGTTTTAGCAACGTCTCTCATACCAGGCTGGTCGATGGTAAACCAGCTGAACTTGGTACGTTTTATGTCTTTCTTTCCGATTAATAATAAGCCATTTACTGCAAAGAATGAACTTTAAAGGCATTAAACAGCACATCAATGTACATTTCAATTAGACTAAATAATAATGCTATGATTTCATCGGTAGTAACTTTACTTATTAACTTGAATTATTTCTTTCTTTTACTTCATGTTAGAAAGAGTATCTTTTTGCTTGAAATAAAAAATTGATATAGGAGTAATAATATGGATAGAGATCAAAAACTGTTAGGGCAGAAATTACACGTTTGAACTTTATAGTTCAGTATAGTTCAAATAGAAATTATATAGAATTATTTAATAATTTGTATTTCACTGGAATAAAAATTTAATTTCTGTCTTTATCAAATCTCTATTTCAGAGTATTTGTACGTATGTACTTATCGTCTGCTGTATGATCGAATATCGAATAGGTAATAATCGTTGTTACTCGTTACGTGAGAAAAAATTATGTATATTCACAACTATGACTATTGCATTTTAGGCGCTTGGCCATGGATCGCTGCATTAGGTTTTCGTAATCCCCGACACCCAGACAAACCACTATGGAAGTGCGGAGGTTCCCTGATATCGGCTAGGCATGTTTTGACCGCAGCACATTGTGCACATATGGATGGAATAGAAAACATACGCAATCATAATATTGCCATTCTTAGATTGGCGGAGGAGGTGCCATTTTCGAGTAAGTCCTCAAATATATATATATGTATATATATATATATATATATATATATATGCTATTGAGTATTACTGAAGTATCATATCCTGAAATTTCTTACTGTACACATATATTGTGTCATAAAGCGTGTACAATTCTTTCTCATACTTTTGGTCATTCGTTTCCTGCATTTTCATTTATTTTTTTATTTTTCAGGGTACGTATATCCCATTTGTACGAAAGAGCCCCTACGAAAGAGCAACTTCGTCGGCTATAACCCCCTTGTTGCTGGATGGGGAGCGTTAAGATATAGTAAGTGATATCAATTTTATAATAAAATTAAACAGTTCCAGTCTTAAATATCTTTCTTATTTTCTTCGTAGGACGACCACGACGTAATGCATTAATGGTAGTACAAATGCCAGTGATTAAGAACGCCGAATGCAAAATAGCTTGTTCCAAATTTCCTAATGCACCTGATATCACTGATGGTATAATATGCGCCGAACATGCTCAGGGTGGGAAGGATTCTTGTACGGTAATTAAGTTACAGAGTTACTACAAACTATACGGTATCTGAAGACACGTCAATTCGAATTAACATCAAATCGACGTCTTAAACATTAGAAATAATAGATAAACACAATTCAATAGTTTTGCCCACTTCTCACACCTCATTATGGTATTTAATCTAATTTCCTTCTAATCTTAGTTTTGCTCAAAATACATATAACATGTACATTATAAATTGGAGTATTTCAATACACAAATCAATAGAAGATTATTACTGTATATAAGTATAATTTCAATACAATTCGATCGATATATTTCAGTATCTTTGATTAAAAATTTAACGATCCTTTCAGGCTGACCGCGGCGGACCACTGCTGATACAACATTGTATTAACCTCGTATTTAATAGGTATTGTGTCTTATGCTTATAAGTGCTGCACAGCTGGCTATCCCAGCGTTTACACTAGGGTCACATCGTACCTTGACTTCATTCTCCAAGCGATGCAATAATATGATATTACTGTTCCATAAATATCATTGTGTAAAAAACCTAAAGTTGGATTTTCTTATTGTGGAGATCAGAAACAGCACAAATTTGCATTGTTTTGTACGTTACAAATTATAGGCTTAAAATGTACGAAATGTAACTTTGAAACGACACTAATTTTCTACGCACGATAAACCTCCACGACTTAGGTATGTAAAGATGATAAACGTATATTAATTCTATTAATTTGGTAATAATAAACCAACTTTCTGAGAAGTTCTGTAAATTTCGTTTCTGTTGTATCAAGAGAATAATGGAATATTCCACTTAGATCGTATACTTCTTGTATGTACATACAAAATTTTCCGGCTAATCTAAAACACTTCATAAGATAGAGAGATTCTGGAGATTCGGACACAGAGAGTGCATAAAATACAAGATAAGTCTCGTGTCTTTCAAAATTATTTTTTATTCGCTAAAAACGTCCTGTGTACTCATGCAATCACATGCAACCTCGAAACTTCGCTTATTTTTTATCACTTTCCAATTCAATACACTGTTTCTGCATTTTTGACTATATGTAAGAGAAATTTCCATTCAGCCAAAGGTGTACTTACAAATTATAGATTCCTATACGACTCTCGGTAAAAATTTATCCGCACTACAGATAGTTAAAATTTCTGTCGACCGTATTGATCCATCTGCACTCTTCGTATGACGTCAATATCTGTTCAGTGCTGCTGCGTAGGTTTCATTATGTTACGTCAATTCGTTTGTGACCGTTGCGCGAGTAATGGCGCTTTGCAATGGCGATTTGCAGGAAAACAGTGCAGGATGCTGTGATTCGTTTCTTGTGGTCGGAGGTTATGTTTGATGCCTATATTTATCAAAGATTTAATGCACATTATGGAGAAAGTGTTTTGTCACGAAGTGTGTTTGAATGGGCACAAAAGTTCAAAGAAGATCGCACAAGTGTTATGAAAAAACAGCTGGACGCCCGTCCACATCCACGATGACAACATTGAACGTGCTCATGAACTTATGCTCTATGGAATAGACGAGTGACACTGGATAATGTGGCAAATCATTTGCAAATCAGCCACGGCTCTGCTTATGCAATAGTGCACGACAGATTTGGGTTTTAAAAAGTTTGTGCGAGATGGATGCCGAGAAAGCTGATGAAAAGGTGAAGACGACGATGCATTCGTGGTTCGCAGCTCAGCCCAAAACATTTTTTAATGAGAAAATACGAAGGTCCTTCAGCAAATGGACAAAGTGTATACAGAAATTGAGTGATTATGTCAAAAAATGATGTATGTCTTTTTTGACAATTGCTTAAAATAAATTCTACACCGACAGAGCGGGTAACTTTTTACTCACCCTCGTAAGACACTTAAATTTCCAATCTATTATGATGAATAAAAGAGCTTATACTATTAAATCTAATTGTATTTTGTTGCATGAGAGTACACGTGTATGTGATGCACATTACCTTTATATCCCCTTGAACGCTTCAATATTGCGCATATATACTATATTTTGTGCAGCTTCTATAAAATTTTGTATGTTTGTTTAGGCTGCTAATCCAGAGGCTGGAGTACAAAGAAGTGGCACAATGATGTGGGCTGATGACATTTATAATTATCGAGGAATCACCCCTACATTCGCTCAGGTATATATCGTTGACTATAATGTATTTAACATATATGATTGTTAGAATATTAATAATTAATTTTTAATTCTATCAGAATTTTAATGAAACTGTCCCTTGGGAAGGAAGAACTGATACCTTGATATCACGGTTTGTACATCCTATATGTACGACAAATTTTAGAACATTATATAACGAAGAACCAGATCGTCGTGGCCATGTGATGTGAATAAAAGGACTTGAATTTGATGATATTTTTATAATGTTAGATAACATAACTAAGTATCTTCACAGTAAGATAGGATGACATGGTTTACATGATCTTAATGTTGTTCACTTGAGTGATGATATTATAAGGAAAAGTGTAATATCACAGGTAAGATGATTCATAATTTAGAACTACTAACTCATGTATGTATTAAAAATTAAAGAAATATATTAAATTTTATAGGATATTTATGTTTAGTAACCAGTAATTGAGAGATCGGTATTCATGGTTACTATAACGAGGCTGTAGAAACGCACCCTTTCTTCTTTGCAAATGGTCCTGTATTTATGTCTAAGCCGAAACTGGAACCTCTGAATAATTTAGATTTATTCTTGTTATTTTCTAAAATACTTCTCTACAGTATACCATAAGGAATGATACCGTATCGCACCTAATCAAGTGCCTTAAGAAACATCAACAGGATATCACAGTAATCCCTTATCGACTGATATGTAAGTAAAAGTTATGTGTCATTGTTATACACAGTTATTTATCATTTTCTATTAATTCAGTTGTAGCCACTACAATATCTATGACACTGGTAGTAATTATGAGAACAATAATGATGTTCTATAAGAGGAAATGATGATTGGGAACAAAAACTTACAGGTAAGTCAATGTATATGTTATTTGCCATTTGAAAAGAAAGTTACTAACTTAGAATTTTTTGATAAATAATAATTGTGCAAAATATATTGGATTTCAAATTTGTCAAAAATTGAAATTTAAGAAGCATTGTAATAATATAACATTAATATTTTGATTTTTCAGGAGATATCATGCGGTGGATGGATAATATGTAAAAAATATTAAGCAGTATATGAATTTTCATATTGCGTAGAGATAACAAAATGAATTTTAAAAAATGTCGACATGGTAATAAGAAATAGCATCATGACAAAGAATATATAAAGACAGTTTCATTTTTTATAAATAAAAATTTGTTGTTCCAGATTTTGAAATATAGTGAAACGTTTAATTAGTATCTTAATATCTTCAAATAATTATTATTTTAGAATCAATTGTAATTGTATCATACGTACTTTTGAATTCGTGCAAGAACATATGTAATTTTGAAGTAGTTATTATTAGGAAATTGTTAGACGCGAACAGTATGCGAAATGTTAGTATGCAGTGTAATAATTATCAATCAAAACACAAGAATTAAATTCTTGAGGAAAAAATTTCCGGAATTTCTTATTTACACGATTATAAAGAAATCCATAATAAAAAGGAGCTGCTTTCTAATACTTCTCTTCCTTGTAATGCCTATGTTAATGATAACGAGGTTCGACTTTTTGTTTTTAGAGGGATACTGGAAAATTTGAAAGTACAGTACCATTGGGAAGAAAATCACGATATTGAAAACGATATTTGCAAGTAAATTTCCAAAAAATCTGTTTTCAAATTTTCGCTTTCTATTTCACATTAAAAGAAAGGGAGGGCTGCCTTCTTTTTCTGCAAGACAAAACAAACATTCTGAATCTCGTATCAATGAATGATGTCAATGAGTTATTTTTCTTTTCAGATTGAACAATATTCCAGATTTATTCATAATTTCATACTACGCGAAGAATAGACTTTCATAGGTATATAAAGGAAATATTAAGTATAGGAAAACTCTTTTTCGTTGTAGGTGACATATGCTTCACGGTTGAACACATATAAATGAAAAAGTACTCTTATGGAGAAAAAGAATTGATACCTTCGATTGACATTAGATAATGTATATAAACTTATGAACAATCACTATCAGTTTGTATTTTAGGTGCACACGCAGATTTGTTGGAGTTCTTATAAAATGTACTTCCTGTACGAACGTTTTATTCTTCCAAATTTTACGATACTATGTCTCATATAATAACTATATGGATTAAACGTAATATAAATGATCCGAAAATAGACTCGAACGACATTAATTGTCTTTCTATTTATACCAATATCGAAAATACAAGTAAAGCCGGAGCAATAGTATGCAAGAATGGACTATTTATTATTTTAAAGCAAATCATAGCATATTCAGAATGCACAGTATTATCATGAAATGTAAATGAATCAGTTGTAAACGAACGATTTTACTGTAAAATCGTTGCCTCCTTTTTTTCATCTGAAATATAGCAGCAATGAGTACATTCTTTTAATATATAATAAAACGAGATATCTTTATAAAGTTACATATGTCATCACTGGTAACTGTTATCTCGTATGACACCAAATATACCGTTAGTATGGAATGATATTTTTATGAAGATATACTTTAATGATAGATTTTATGAATGAAACGTTATATAAGAAAAATTATCTCTTGTCATTCTATGAAGTGTAGTAGCTAATGAAGATTAATTTTACGAAGTATTAGAGCAAAAGAGAATTAAAAAATTAAAAAGATCTAAATAAGATTGTTCGTGTGGCTTAATTATCTCAATTCTGGTACACCACTTGTTACATTCTAACTAATTAGCGCTAAACAATAACTTGCAAATATTAAAGATATTAACACCTTAATATTAACACCTAAAGGTTTTCAGGAAATTTTATAATATTTGATTATTGTATATCTAGTCATTGATTGATAAAATTTCTTGTATAAGCATAGATCGAGGTTGACGTCATACGCAGATTGCATATCATTGACAGGTATCGTTTTAATTTATTTTATGGCTAGAATCATTTGAATATTATACGAATAATTATTTCCATTCGAACGATTAATAAATCACGTACCTATAAAAGATATATTATGAAAAAGACGTGACGAAACAAAAAAATATTGGAAATTCCGTTGTCATTAGATCAATTATTTTTGCAATGATTTTTATTTCCATGTAATTACATATGAAATGGGTAATTCATTAACATCTCCTCGAATCGAATATAATTCGTTACACTTCACAACGATTCAAATAATGGACGGGAAATATATAATAAGTTTCCTGTCCTTGCGTTAAAATAGTACTGTACAAATCAGATGATACAGGAAATACCCAAAAAACCCAATTACATCCACATTGCATGACAGCACACTTGCAATGGATTTTTGTGATTTCAATGTCACAGACAATGACACAACTAATCAGAACACGTTCGAGGCTATAGACATTGAAATTACCGCGTGTTTAATACGTTTAAAGCATAAATCTAAATTTCACGCGATTATTTCTTTGTACATTGTGAAACTCTTAAATTATCTTAATCGAATAAATAATCCTAATGTAATAAAACATCTTGAAATAGACCTAGATATCTGAAACAGAAACTCGAAGGATAAGAAATCCTAAAAGGTACTAATCCTAAAATAACAAACTCCTAAATAATAAACAAGTGATAAAACCTGTTATAAATAATAAACCTTACCTGGAATAATCAAATCCTAACTAATCGAAAATAAAATAAGGCAAGCAATTCTTAATCTTTCAAGTAATTTTTCCGAAAACACAGAAAGATAGAGAAATTAAAAAGACGCAGCACAAATTGCAGCACAATGAAAGTTTCAGAGCGATGAATACGATCGTATTAAACTAAATAATTTTCAAAAGTGAAATTACACTGAAACGTATATCGATGATATTTGTCATTTCTACGATCTGTTTCGCTTGATCGTGCTTCTTTTCTGATGTAAATTCAATTTATAATACGAACTAAGTTTCCTTTATTATTATTAGTCCTGCGTCTTTTTAATTCGTCACTTCTTTTATTTCAGAACAATGACGAGCTCCAAGATGCTGTTCGGATGTTTGGCGTTAATTGCTTTTCTGCATCCATTAGTTCACGTTTGTACTTCGAGTAGTACAGCTCAAGGTTTGTACTTCGAGTTGTCTTTTTCCATGCACTTCAAATTCCAATACGATCTGGTCACGTGGCCTTCGTACAATTTCGAAATTTTACCTGTTTGGTAATCGTCAATGAAAAAAGAAGTTATGCGTGACCTCAACACATTGAAACAATTTTTATGATTCTTTATTTGCCGGTTGGTCAGCAAGTTAATGGAAAAATTTCACTTAACTATTCGCGTTAATTTCTTCGGTTTAACTTTTGGGAAATGCTTCGTTAGCTTCGGGAATATTCCAACGATTCGTTTTACGTACAAAATAAGCATGATAAATATTACATCACGGTAATGTAATATCGGAATATATTAAAGGTGTAATTTTGTCCGATTAATTATAATTTATTAATAATGGATTGAAAATACAGATATTAGTTAGACAGAGAAACGATGTTTGATTAACAGGAAAACTAAATGCAACGCTCGTATTTGCAACAAATAACTTGACAACTATTTGGTAACTCTCTCTCTCTCTCTCTCTCTCTCACTAGCAACTCTAACACTCGACAACACTCGCAACTCAATTCTAACGACTCTATGCTTCGACGTCTCGATCAACTCTGATTCTCGCAACACGCACACTTTTCGATTCGCCTTGGATAGCGAAACCGTCCTTCTTCTACCGTGGTCTATTGTTTCCCTCATACATACGTAAGAACTACCAACTACGTGCCTTTAGTCACGTAGGCACTCTTAAATGTAAACGAACCACAGAAACACGACGTACACGGTTTTTCTATTTTCAGCCGATCTCCAATCAAAGCTATTCTACGATATTACAATCGGCCTTTCCTGACAATCACATCTGCCCTCAGATGTGCTCATCATCGCCGCTCGCACTTACATCACTATCGTCAGCATTCCACCATTTCATGTGATCGGCTGCCGTGGAAGTTGTACGTGGCCCTTCGTGCTCCCCCTCTCGCTGCACTATGTATCGGTCATTTCGCAGGACTTTTATCACCCGATACGGTCCAAGAAACTTCGGATGCAGCTTTAGCCCGGGACCCCTCTGCATCCTCTCGATTGCCACTAGATCTGCCGTCCTGTATGCTGTCGCCTTCTTGCGTCTCCTGTTATACGCCCGCTTGTTTCGGATTTGGATCTCCTCAATCCGTCTCTTTGCGTCCGCACGCAGCTGATCTCGTTCCTCTTGGAACACCGCGGCCTGTTCGTCCTCGATGCTACTGCTCCTCTTTCGCTCTTCCTCTATCTTCCTCTCCGTTGTTTGTTTACCCATTTCACTCTTGTCAGGGGCTTTGATCGTCGTGGCAGCATCGTGACATTTTCGTAGGCTCGGTTCGTACATGGAAGACGTTAACAACTTACCATCTACCGAGACTATGATCTCTTCTTTTTCGAAGGTCTTCACGTTCATCGTGTCCTCGACAATCCCATCGTCGTCCTCGTCATCCACATCCTCTGTATATCGAATCTTCGTATCGATATTATTGGAGGGATTCCGCGCGTGCGACTTCCCTTGTCTTTTCGTTCGCCTTGCATTCACTCTCTTCGAGTCTATCCGAAAACTTGAAACAACCCTCACACCCGCAACGCTATCCTTCTCAGTAAATTCGCAAATATCATCAACAACATCCTGTTGCTGTTGTTTAGCCAGATTCTTCCTCCTCGTGATGTTCGCTAAGTCCTCCTGCTGGCCGCAAGAATCCGACGAGGACACCATCTCGTGGTCCACTTTACCAATCACCACGTGTCTTGCCACTATTCTCCGTTCCTCCGACACTTGCTGCACAGCTGCCCGATACTTCTTCAAAACTTCTGCTAACTCTTCTTTATTTTCTTCCAATTGCGACAGTAGCTCAGTTCGTTCGCGACTAGCTACATTAATCACGATCTTCTGCTTCGGAACGTTGCCGCAGTACTTCCTGCAACGAAGCCTGCGTCTCATTCGGTTCTTGCTCCAGTGCCTGTTTCGCTTTAACTGCAACTGCTCTAGCGCATTCTGCATCTTCTAACTGGTTCTTCAGCTGTCGTAAAGCTGCTTTACCCGTCGAGTCACCTTTCGATCTCTCCGGCATCGTTTGAGCGTCTCTTAGCAATGCTTTGGTTCTCTTCAAATCTCTTTTTAGACTATGTTGCATGTCCTTAACGTGTGACAAATCTATCTCACTCGCCTGTGTCTCTACATCTATCTTGAGGACTTCCGGACACTCATCGGGATTTTCGTCCTTTATTCTACTAATAAAAGATTCTCCCCCTTTTATACTTATTTCAACAGTGTCCAAAAAGTCTGCGCCAATAATAAGCGAATGTTGCATCACTGTGTCTGGAACTACGTGTATGGTTATACAGTACGACTCATTGTCTATAATAATGTTCGTCGAAAATTTCCCGAGCGTAAAATTCCTTCCGGAACCGACACCGCCAAATCCAACGATTTCCCGACTTAATCTGGGCGCTCCGATTTTCACATGCTGATCTGCTCGCATTAGAGTCAGCTCACTACCGGTGTCTATCAACGCGCTCAATTCGAAATTTTCCATCTTAACATCCTTACAACGCCTTGTTTGTAACGACCGAAACACGCTGTAAACTTTTTTTGACGGCTCACCCAGTGCCTTGTCGCATTTTGATGCGATGTGTCCGTACTCCCTACATTTGAAGCATTTAGGTCCTCTCGACTTCCTCGCATCTCCAGATCGACCGGGTTCCTTGTTCCTCTCGGTTTCGGACAGCTTCGCCACCGGCTTTACCCTGCTACTCTTCGGCTCCTCAAATTTCGTCCTCATCTCCATATCTCTTTTTATCGCTTCGTAGCGCCTGAAACGCTCTTTTAATTGCTCGATATTCCTGGCTCCGTATAGCACAGTCTTGTTCGCGACCTCGTCGGGAATGCCTTGAATAATGTAGTCTATCAAGGATTGCGTATCAACCCTTCCTTGTTTTGCAATCCCGCACATGTGATACATATATTGTTGCAGACTCTCATCTGCTTTCTTCTTTCTATGGGATAACTCGCCATGTATCTGTTGGTCGCTTACTACATTTTCAAACTCATTCCTCAACGCCTTTTTTAGCTTTGCCCAGAACTTCGCGCATCGCTCTTGTCGTACGAAGGCCTGAGCGGAGCCTGCGAGTAATTTCTTAGCATAGGCCACCATGTGGGCGTCTGACCAACCCCACACTTCTGCCATTTCCTCGAAGTCTTCCACCCACTGATTTACACTCAGCAGATCATCCCCGCTGAATTTCTCTAATGAGTCTTCCACGTCTTTAAGACTCAACATCGAACCGACGCATATACTTCTGCTGATACTCATCGCGGTCCTGATACACCGCTCGCGTGCCTCTCCTGTATTCTCGCGCGCCTTGTTTATCGTCCTCGCCTTCACTTTCGTCGGAGCTCTCTTCTTCCGACGATACATCGTCTCCTTCTAGGGCCGCCTGTAGCCGCGCGCGTAGTTCGGATTTTCTTCCCGTTACCTTCAACCCCAAGCTAACGAGACGCGCTCTCAGCTCTTTCGTCCTCAGCTTCTCGAGGTCTTCCTCTCCCTCTTGACTGCGTTCGGCTCTCTGCTTGCTTCTTAGATCTCGCTGGTTTGTTGGTTCTTCGCCACGCTTCGAATCCTTAGGAGTAGATCGACCAGGTTTGCACGCTTTGTTCAACCTGGCAACCAGCACTGATCTCGCACCGGATATAGGCAGATTCATCTGTGCGAGCTTACTCCTCAGCTCCTCCAGCGTCAAATCCTCTTCACCCGACAATCGTTCGTCTTCAACGTTTGCCATTTTATTCTATTCTTTTCTACTCCCGCACAAATAGCTCCGTTAAATCGTATCGTTTCTCTGTCTTATTCAATCCCGGACGAGCCCCCACTTGTAATATCGGAATATATTAATAATGGATTGAAAATACAGATATTAGTTAGACAGAGAAACGATGTTTGATTAACAGGAAAACTAAATGCAACGCTCGTATTTGCAACAAATAACTTGACAACTATTTGGTAACTCTCTCTCTCTCTCCCTCTCTCTCTCTCTCTCACTAGCAACTCCAACACTCGACAACACTCGCAACTCAATTCTAACGACTCTATGCTTCGACGTCTCGATCAACTCTGATTCTCGCAACACGCGCACTTTTCGATTCGCCTTGGATAGCGAAACCGTCCTTCTTCTAACGCGTTTTTAAAACGCGAAGGCGCTATCACTTTCTAAAAGCGTCGTCTTTACATTTCCGATGGCCACGGGCACATCCGACTGCCAGATATACAATGTATTATAAGAGTATCATTACCATACTTTTCATGAAAAGAGCAATTTTTCTTGATAACTATACTCTGTAACATAGATTGAAGTCGCTGATTTGATCCCTCTGATATCGTTGTCTTATGAGAGTCTCGCCTGGTCTTGATTGGTTCTGTTGACTCTTATCGTTGTGAAAAATCGATTCGTTGTGTACCTTTTTTGTATAGAGAATTATTTTGTGGTAGAATATAATGTTGTAATATTTGTGGTCTTTACTTTGCTAATTTTGTCACTGAGCCGCTCTTTGGTTCGTTGAGCGATTCATATTCCGCATATATTCCGTACTTGCTTCGCTTGGTACTTTTATAATTTTCGCAGTTACAATAAAAAATTTAATTCTTAACAGATTAAAGATTTAACCTCTTGCTTTATAGTGTACAATAATTTTTTTCTTTTTTTCTCTTTTTTTTTTGTATAGGTTATGTGATCCATAGTTTGAGTAAGTAGTACATATATATATATTTACGTGACAAGCTTTCATTTCAATCTATATTTAAGATTAATATTTTATCAGTTTCTGTTCGTAACAACATCGAAGTAGTCAATAAGTTTGAAGAGTATAATTAAGGAAGTTATGAAGCAAGAGGTTAAGAACAAATTCTGAAAGAGGTTATGTACAACTCAGTAGTACTGCTTTACATTACTTTGCGAATTACTTTTCAAGCATAAAAATAGTTTAACAGCCACTTATAGTTACTTCCTTACCATTACATTCATTAAATTCGTTTGATTTTGTAAACAAAATAACCACGCTGACCAGTCTCTCATTTAAAATAGAATTATTTTGTCATATATCCAACAGTTTACTTTCTCTTCGTAAATATTATTAATAATTTTATCGATTTCGTATACTTCCATCCTTCGTATAAGTGACAATGAATCAGAAGAGTTTCATAGCAATATTGAACAACATACAGTCAACTACAACACCATTAGATACATCCACCATACAGTCAACTACAACACCATTAGATAACAGCAATACAATAGATTATAATTTTCTACGTGTCATTGATTCATCATCATCATTTTCCATTTTTTTAGCATATGTAAAAACCATCCAATTTAAAATGTTTAAATAACAATAGCCTATACAATATAATTTTATGTAAAAAAATTGATTATACCGTGTTTTAAAACCGTGCTTTAAAATCGATATTCGCTGAAACAATACATCGCTCTGCGCTTCCAATTTGTTTTCGCACGAAGTATCAGTCCACTCATTGTTACCGTCACCATCTCTACCGTAATCTATATTACTCGAATAAATTCTATATCTTGATTATTTTAACGAACTTCCTTATTTTTTGTTTTTTATGACTTTAATTGGCAATTTCCATAATGTTCTATAACTTGACAATAGACTGATAATATTTCAGGATATATATATACATACATCATGTTTTTGAGGATTCTGTAGTAAAATATATTATAATAAATTATAGGAAAAACAAACTATTTAAGAAAAAATTACCACCTTCGAGTAATAAATTATAGAAGGTTACCAATGTAATTTAAAACTTAAAACTTAAAAATAATCTATTACACGTAACAAAGAAAAAGATTTCTTCGCAAACGGTAACTCGAAAATTACAGCCATTGCTGTAGAAACATAGTTTTACAGGGAGAAGAATTTCGCTAGAAACTCTCGACGATGTCACATCAAGCGAAAATTCAATAAAGCGATTACTAACCATACTACCAGCGGCAATCGTGTTACGGCAATTCGTAAATAAGTTAGTCTTCTATTTGCAGAAACGTCTCTGGCAATATCGTCACACTCTTGATTACGTCGGCGCTATCAAATGGTCTTTGGAAGAAAGTTTTCCATTATCTACTTTTGCCCATGGCGTCGTTCCAACAAATGAATTCGAGTTCTGAATCGCTTTGTCTCGTATTACGACTTTATAACGGTGTTTCTTTAAACTTTAAACGATCGTAATAAATGTATTTACCCTGAATCATTTATAAACTGAACCGGAATATAAAATTTTATTCCGCAAAAATCATAAAGTTGAAAGTTAGGAACGAATAACAAATGAATAACCTAGTTTCATTAAAAGGCACGTGGTTAAGGTACGCCAATCCGCGTAATAACTTTGACACTCCAATTATTATAAAATATGTATCCTTAAGGGATTTTTTTGCGCGAATGCAAAATACTTTTCATACGTGCATAAATACTGAATAAATGGGACGTGATTTTCAATATTTCTTTTTGTAGAATTTATAACAAAGTAACTTTTTCACAAATGTTTTCGCTAACATTTTTACAACGTAAATGTCTTCTTTTGTAATTAATAATTTCAACATTTCTCTGAACTTTCTTCGTTGCGATAAAAAAAATATACAAAGCTTATGACGTGCTTGTTTAAAAATATTTATACGGAACAAGACTTTGAATTTGTCAGACCAATCGCCCTAACGAACGAATAAATTAAACGACCCGTAACAAAAAATTATTCCTGTCATTGAGTTGCGTTGAGTGGCGGAAACCATTTATAACACGTCCCATACAGCGTAGATCGCATACACGTCTTAGGATGTATTTTTGGTACTTATATATACTCTATATATATTCTTACTCTATATATACTTATATGTACTCTATATATATTCTCTATCTTAGATATACCATAAAATATTTCGTGAAATCGCGTATTCGTGTCTAATGTCAGGGATTCTCTTTCCACAAGTCCGCGTTTTCTATATTATCTTTCTTCCTTATCAGTAGGCATTCTCACAATTTGTGATTAATACTGCTCGTACAGGAATGTTAGGTTTTTGACGTTGTAAAATTTCACGTGAAATAATAATGCCTATATATTGACTAATTTATCAATTAATTAAATCCGTGTATATCAAGTTTTCTATAATTTACTACTTTCGTGTAACTACAGAAATTTGATGCAATATAAAACTTGATTAAAACAGCGATTCATTAGGAAACGAGAATAATGATGCAAATATTTTTTGTAGCCATTATATAAGATTTCGATCGCATAATTAATCAGTATCAACTTACCGGTCTTTAACGGTAGAATAGAAAGAAGTGCAGGCGGTACAGAGACCGCAATTATGATCACTTTCAGGTAGAATCTCCAACAGTGGTACATCTTCTTAGTCGTAATAAGTCGCGATCAGAAGCGTAAAAGAAGTTTAGCAGTGGCGTAAGTACCGCACTAGCCAGAAGTATCTGCGACAGAAATCAGAATACACTCTTTTTCGCATGGTTGGATCAATTTCGCGTGGGACTAACCTGATTGAACCTAACGCGGGATAATTGTGTTAAGGAAGTGATACATTTACACTGTACATGAGAGTGTGTGTGTAAGGGCCAGAGGGCGTCAAGGTCTTAGTGGAGACAAAAGACTGTTGCCAGATGTTAGAAGAATCTAGGATAGTCGGTTGGCGACAAGCGTGCGTGCAAGACGTTCTTCAGAGTGTAATATAGATGTATAACTGTTGTGTGGGAAATATAGTCAATTATTTGTATTCCCAAATCCTCGAATTTCCTTAACATGGTAGCAGAGCGTGGTTACTAGTTTTGCAAGATATTTAGTGCGTGGTTACGATCTTGCGAGTGAGTTTTCAGTAAAGAAAAAAAAACTTTCAGAGGAACAAAATATACTTCGAGCACGTAGGAACGCTTGAGTAAGAAAAGAAAAAAAAAAGAAGAATCAATTAAAATGGAGAGATCGGAAATCATGATACCTATATTCGATGGCGAGGATTATGGAATGTGGAAGCAAAGAATCACGATGTTTCTCAAATATAAGGAATGCGAGGTTGTTACAACTAGAATGAAGAACGAAAGAGACGATGAAGACTGGGACAAAAAGGATTTGAAGGCGATAAATATAATTTATAGTGCAATATCGAACAGACAATTGGAGTATGTTAGGGAAGGAAAAACGGCGTATGATATAATAAAAAGGTTCGATGAAATGTACTTGAAAGAGTCGACGGCACTGCAGATCGTATGCAGAAGGAGATTGGAAAACATAAGACTGGAGAACTACAGTGATTCAGCATCATTCTTTAACGATTTCGAAAAATTAATAAATGAATTAAAAAGTGCGGGCGCACAAGTAAGTGAGAGGGAAAAGCTGAATTACATGCTGAATACGTTAGCCGAAGAATACAGCTACATAGCGGACATAATAGACGCATTGAAAGAAGAGAATCAAACGGTAGCGTATGTGAAAAATAAAATAGAAATAGCAGAGAAGAAAAATAAATCCAATGGAGGAGAAAGGCAAACCAACGCCTTTTCTGCAAAAAAGGAAGGATGCTTCAGATGTGGAAGATTAGGACACTTTGCGAGAGAGTGTCAAAATGGCGTCCAAGCGGGAAGCAGTAACGGCTATTGGCATGGGCCAACACGTGGTCGAAACAGAGGAAGAGAGAACAAAGGCAATACGAGCAGAGGACGTGGAAACTTTCATCGTCAATCAAGAACCGGCACGGGCGAGCATGGAAACTCAAGAGCAGGCATATGGACAGCAACGGCGCACGCAGCAAACAGCAGTGAGACGAATGAAATAAGTAAGAACGAAATAGTGTGGCTATTAGATAGCGGTTGTACCGATCACATAATTAATAATATAAATTATTTCGATAAATCTATCGACCTAAAAGAACCGGTAAATATATTATATATTTAGGCGATAATAGACCGATAAAAGCGACAAAAGTTGGGAATGTTATAAGTCATTTTGAAGCATTCGGAAAACAAAATAAAATAAATATGAGGAAAGTATTTTACGCGAAAGAAATGTCCGCAAATTTGATTAGTTTAGGTAAACTAACAGACAATAAGAATACGGTTATTTCCAAAGGAAATATTGCGAAAGTAATAGATGAGGATAATATACTTACAGCTGTAGCGTTCAAAGAGAATGGGACATATAGAATAAAAAGTATATTGAAAGGGAAGAAGCACTTAGTAAACAGCGCCGAACGTAGTGGTATGAGTAAAAAGGAAAGATGGCATAGGATGCTAGGACACGTAAATTTTAAATATTTAGAGATTTTGGGTAAAGAGCAGCTAGTGACTGGCATACCGAATGAATTTGAAAAGGAACTTTTGAAATGTAGGGTGTGTATAGAAAGCAAAATGCATAACTTACCTTTCAAAAATAATCGAACTAAGGCTAAGGAAATAATGGAAATTATTCATACGGACGTATGTGGTCCCTTTAAGACTACCGGATTCAATGGAGAAAAATATTTCATTTCATTTATCGATGATTATAGTAAAATAGCTAGGATCTATTGTATAAAATCAAAAGATGAGGTCTTTGATTCTTTCGTACAGTTCGTAAATGAAGCCGAAAATTTAACGGGCAAGAGGTTAAAAATATTAAGATGCGATAATGGTAAAGAATATTTAAATAATCGAATTTATAAATTTGCTAGGGATAAAGGTATAAGAATAAATAATTGCCCAACATACGTACATGAATTAAACGGGACAGCGGAAAGGTATAATAGAACAGTGATGGACATGGCGCGTTGCTTGTTAGCGGAAGCGAAAGTACATAAAAGGTACTGGCCGGAAATAGTTTGTACAGCGGAATAACACCAGCTCAGATAAATGACCCTCTAACTTACCTTTGTCCTCATCGACGTCAGTGATTTTAAAGCTAGTTATAAAGTGCACTTCTCAGCCAGCGTCCACGGCAGTCAATATTATTTAACGGGTCTTAACGCGATGTAAAAAGGGAAAAAGGAGGAAAGAAGGAACAGGGAAGCAAAGAGGAAAAACGAATTTTTCATTTTCTCGAAACTGGATCAAGTTTCAGGCTGCTCGCCAAAGAGTCTGTAGCTAACGAGACAAGATTAGACAAACCACGCTTTAAAATTCCCACAGAACTATAATAATCCTCGAAATCAATACGATTCGTCGATCCATCGCCTGATTAAAAAATGAGATAGGATGAAGCTCACTAGTCGGCCTTTGAACCTTCAATAGTGATTCTCTGTAAATGCTTGAAATTGACGCTTGGATTCTTTCCGGATTAACTAGCTTTGCCCCTCCCTCCCTTTATCTATTTTCTTAGATCGACTTAGACTGCCACAACATATTATCTTTCTTCTTTTCTTTTCTTTTCTTTTCTTTTCTTTTCTTTTCTTTTCTTTTCTTTTCTTTTCTTTTCTTTTCTTTTCTTTTCTTTTCTTTTCTTTTCTTTTCTTTTCTTTTCTTTTGATCTTTTAAAGCCCTAAATCGCTGGCTATTTTGTATACTATATATTTTGTACACTCAATTACTCTGTAAGTCATAAGTACATATGTTTTACAACGTTATTTGTCATATTTCAGTTAAACCCCAGAAAAGCCAGAAATATATTTGCAGCGTGTTTTAACGCGTCCCTGGCAAAGATCTCAAAAACGAGTTGCGACACAATTTAAAGCGACAAATAGCACCGCGTATCTCGTTGTGGTAACACACGGTTCGCCAGCTTTTTAAAAGCGCTCTCCGTTTGCTTTTTCCTCTCTTCTCTTCCCCTGTCTCTTCGTTTTTTCTTAACGAGCAAAACCATTTTCGCGAGGACGAGAGTACGGAAATGACGTACTGGCAATTTTGTTTTGTGATAATACAAGCAGCTCGGTTTCAGTGAATTAAACTTGGCCCCAAGCTTCTACTTATCCCCACCTTCCTTTCCTTTATTTTCCCTTCTATATCCCGTGTTACTCGTGAAGACGAACAATGGTTCAGATAGATGATAGGCAGATTTTCGAGAACTAAATAAATATACGGTCGCGGATCGGTATCCTTTACCCCTCATTGCGGATCGAGTCGCGAGATTGCAAAAGCGAGATATTTTATTATTCTGGACATGGCCGGTGGGTTTCTCCAAATCCCTATTCATCCTAATTCTAGGAAGTATACAGCATTGATTACCCTCGATGAACAATTTGGATAATAAGTTGTTGTTTTCTTCGAATTCTTTTGTGCCTTTGTTCGATCCATTCTAAGTCGATCTAAGAAAATAGATAAAGGGAGGGAGGGGCAAAGCTAGTTAATCTGGAAAGAATCCAAGCGTCAATTTCAAGCATTTACAGAGAATCAAGCGGGCTGGTTAAGGTCGTGAGTTGAGCAATTATCCCGCGTTAGGTTCAATCAGGTTAGTCCCACGCGAAATTGATCCAACCATGCGAAAAAGAGTGTATTCTGATTTCTGTCGCAGATACTTCTGGCTAGTGCGGTACTTACGCCACTGCTAAACTTCTTTTACGCTTCTGATCGCGACTTATTACGACTAAGAAGATGTACCACTGTTGGAGATTCTATCTGAAAGTGATCATAATTGCGGTCTCCGTACCGCCTGCACTTCTTTCTATTCTACCGTTAAAGACCGGTAAGTTGATACTGATTAATTATGCGATCGAAATCCTATATAATGGCTACAAAAAATATTTGCATCATTATTCTCGTTTCCTAATGAATCGCTGTTTTAATCAAGTTTTATATTGCATCAAATTTCTGTAGTTACACGAAAGTAGTAAATTATAGAAAACTTGATATACACGGATTTAATTAATTGATAAATTAGTCAATATATAGGCATTATTATTTCACGTGAAATTTTACAACGTCAAAAACCTAACATTCCTGTACGAGCAGTATTAATCACAAATTGTGAGAATGCCTACTGATAAGGAAGAAAGATAATATAGAGAACGCAGACTTATGGAAAGAGAATCCCTGACATTAGACACGAATACGCGATTACACGAAATATTTTATGGTATATCTAAGATAGAGAATATATGTAGAGTACATATAAGTATATATAGAGTAAGAATATATATAGAGTATATATAAGTACCAAAAATACATCCTAAGACGTGTATGCGATCTACGCTGTATGGGACGTGTTATAAATGGTTTCCGCCACTCAACCGCATTTGAATTTGTGAACACGATCGAACAATTGACACGAATTATTAATTCCCGTCTCTACTCTAGTAACGATTTGCTTTGGAACGAGGTCGAATCGTTCTGATTCCGCGCATGATTAACAAATAATTACAGAGGACATCAATTACTTGGATGGTCTTCCTGAAACTTGATCCAGTTTCGAGAAAATGAAAAATTCGTTTCTTCTCTTTGCTTCCCTGTTCCTTCTTTCCTCCTTTTTCCCTTTTTACATCGCTTTGTTTTACATCGCAATTTACATTTATTTGTAAAGTTTGAATCTCCTCGATATTGAAGATGTTGAAGCTGCAAGTATGTATTTCATTTTAATCCATTCGAGACCGAGATTTAATTGTAAGACGATACCTAGGTGTCGGTACGATCTGAATGTTTAGTTGGAATGATTCTGTGTTTTACTCTCTCCGGGGTATCCTTTTCATACTTTGATTTTAAATCGATGACAATCTTAAATAGTATGCCTCATATTTTTAAAATATAAAATTATATACTATGTTATTCTATAATGTATTATGTACAGTTATATATATATATATATATATATATATATATATATATATATATAACTATATATATATATATAATAATTCTATGTTGAAAAAAATATGAAACTAACATGATATATACATTACTACATAAGTTATATATAAAATATGTATATTATATCCTTGCCTACTGACTGATATGAATTTCTTTCGGTCTCGAATGCGTTAAAAGAGAGCGCAAAGAAGTCGAAATTACTTATTGTAATTAGTAAAACGACCTGAGAGGCAGACAGATACAAGAAAGAAGGAATATTATATTAGCGGCATTATCATGTTTTTGCTCTCTTTAAGTCTTTCATCGAGACAGACAATCTACAGGTATTAATCGACCAATTTCTTCAAGCTGATAACTTCGAATTGATGTTTATATATAAGAAGTGTTATGTGTTAATCTGTCTAAATGTTTAAAAGGTGTTATAAATTAAATGTTGTTAAACGATACGTAATTGCCTTTTGATCGTAAATTTTACTATCAAGGGGTCTTTTATGTATGCGTAATCATTGTGAATTATACCAATTTATGTGATCGATATTAAAGGTGTTTAAAAGCATGTATTTTTTTCTATATTATTATTCTCCTATATTATTATCCTATATTATTATAGCATTCCTATATTATTATAATATCCAATTACATGTTGATACACAAGATATACAGATTATTATTTATAACGTTTTGGTTTTCTTAATTGAGTCATTCGTTTAGTACAAATGATAAGAAATTAGTAATAATTCACAAAAAAGGGATATTGCAGTAGAAATATTATAAAAAAACATTTTCTGTTTTAGTGTAGAGTTACTCCTTCTTACAGACAGTGTCGTACAAATCTGTACGTCTCTGAGAAAATGTAGGCATCTGAGCCCTTACTTCCTCAACAACTTTTAGATCTGATAGAAAAAAGAAACATACGAAGTAATAAGTAATGCTTACTAATAAATTCAACAAATACAGAGGAAGATGGCTAAATCGATAAATTAACGAGACTAAAAATTAATTACATCATGGATCTCTCGCTTTTAATTTTAAGCTGTAAATTACCGATATCGGTGACTGCCATATTCTCTTGAGTTTCCAAATCGTAAAGAATCTTTCCCCAGGGATTGGTCAACTGTGTATGTCCCCATGCGACGTAACTTGCTTAAGGAACACGAGCCGGTGATATGCAGGCAACGTATAATTGATTATCATTCGCTCTGAAACGCTGAAGTAATGACCAGTGCAGTGGTCCAGTGGTCATATTGAATGCCGCTGGATATATCAGCATTTGGCAACCTAACCCAGAGAAGCAGGAAATATGAAGCCACCGAATACCAATTAACTTCGTAGTTGCACGGTTCACATTCCATCATTTCTGAATATGCGAGGACAGTCCTCTTATTGTGCTTTTAATTCTTTTATTTGTTTCATTTTCAGCAAATATACTGGTTTTTTAAATTAAGCTTCTTTTTATACAGAGTTACAGATTATATTAATTTTATATAGAATATATTTAAGAAAGATATTTAATTTTTTGCTAGTTAAGTATTGATCGATTAAGTTACTGTACCTTTGTTCCGATAAATGCGTGCCATTTCCTCGAATCTAATATCATAGCAAATGCCAATACCTATTTTGCAGCCCTTCACATCGAACGTCGTTAGGGAGTTACCAGGACTGAGTGAATCACTCTCTCGAAAAGTAATCTTATTAGGAATGTCGATGTCGAATAGATGTACCTAATAACATAAAAATGTGGTCGCTAATTCTATTGCTGCAACTTTTCTAATTTAATATCAAAGTTACCAACTCCTAAACTTTAATTATTTTTTATTTAATAACTGACAGCGTTTTTATCACTTTCTTTTATTAAAGAATCTTATCATTTAATAATGTTTAAAAAGGAGAAAAAATAAGTATAATAATATTTTAAGTATGTGAAAAATTTATACAACAACAAACACATTACGACAAAAATGGGCGTTTCCCGTATCATAACGTATTTTATAAACCGTAAATTATAGAATTGGTTATAGTATACGTATGTACATATGTATATTCCTAAATTATTCCTAGATAGAGTCACTTTCTTCACCCCAATATTTTCAAATTCAAAGCCATAAAGGAATATATTACTTACCTTTCGGTGCTTTGCTATCAAAGTTCCATCGGGACCCCAAATAGTACAGGTATTGTACAATTTATCGCCCTCTATTTCAGGCATCGTACCACCAACTACATAGATGTTGTTTTCTTTAGCTGCGTTCGATGAAGCAACGCTCGTTTCACCATCAGGAATACTCTCGGCGTATTTTGGAAAGTACTCTGCATTGCAATATTTCAATTAATGAAAAATAACTGTCTTTTGTTCCAACCATAAATTAAATTGAAATGTTTGTCAGTTTTTTATTTTTTAAATTATTAAAATAACTAAGTTTTATATTTCGACTTAATTAAATATGCAATTACTTAGCTAATAGTATATATAATAAATCGTTTCTACAGGTTCAAAATGAAAAATGAATATTTAGAAATATTTAATTACGACAATGCTATTTGTGTTAGCATCAGTGGCTTGTTACTCAACGACTTTGCTAGTACTTTTTGAAACATAAAGTTAGTTTTCAATTAACACTTATACTAGAGGCGGAATTATAAATGCAAAATAATTGACAATACTAATTTATAAGTACCTAATTATTAGTATCTTCACAAATATATTTATACAAAAATCACGATAATCATGAAAATGGGGAAATCCTATATTCTCGAATCAATTCACAATTTATTTTGTATATTAATTAGATTCCGCGCTCATCAGTACGTACTCACTGGCGACATCGAGAAAATGTATCGGCAATTCCTCGTACGACCAGAGGATCGGAAATATCAAAGGATATTATGGCGCAGCGCGAGTGGAGAAACAGAAACATATGAGCTTAACACCGTAATACTCTTATCATAGAAATAGAAGCAGTCCTCAATTCCCGCCCGCTAACTCCTATCTCCACCGATCCAAATGATCTCCTAGCCCTCACTCCCGGACATTTCCTCATTGGCGATTCATTAATGTGCTTACGTGATCGAGATTTCAGAGACATTCCATCGAACCGACTCTCCAAATGGCAGCTGGCATAAGGAGTATTTGAACGAGCTAACCAACCGCAATAAATGGAGCAAGGGTGGACACAGCATCCAAAAGGGCACAATCGTCATCCTCAGAGAGGACAACGTTCCCTCCATGCATTGGCCTCTGGGCCGAGTTATCAAGGTTCATCCAGGCGCCGATGGTGTCATCCGGACAGCTACAGTTCAGACGGCAAAGAGCATTTTGGATCGGGGCGTCAAAAGGCTTGTCCCACTGCCAATTCAACCCGATCTCGAGAAACCCGAACAACTAGCCACCGAGACGAAATAAGATGGGAACTTCAACCACACCTCGCTAGTTTGATCGGTACCCTCTCAACGGGGGGAGAATGTTACGCCATGCGGCTTACCATAGGTCATATTCTTAACTATCGATCGCGGCACTATAATGTCGCAGACGGATCGTCGCGTCTGCCCGGCAAACAAACATTGTAGTGGCAAGCGCGTGGTTCATTAAGCAGGGCGACTTCCAGAAACGTCGACTCGTGGCCCGTATTTTACCTCGCAGTAAAAGAATGTGGCGTGATCCGAACGTAGTGGGGGTCGCCTTCCAGAAAAAACGAAAAAAATCGAAAGGCGTTCAGAACTTTTCGAGAAGTCGAACCGTCAACACATGTGGTATGTCGCGCATTACTTATCAACCAAAACGCAGTTACATTTTTTTTGTTCCTTTTATATCTTTCTAGTTAATAAGTTGTTGAAATAAACATTAATTTATTTGTGTTAATTCTGTGGAATTTCATTGAACTACCCTTATTATCATAATCGAAATAAGGGGATCGATCAGTTCGTGGCGTCGATTATTTAATCGTAACGGGAACTTACAACTCTCGTTGACGTGCTATCTCGCGATCGCGTCTCTCCGCGAACGGTCGAAACAAAATGATTCACTAAAAACTGTCCTGAATTCCTAAGAATTTATTTACCGCAAAACTGACAAAGTGTTTATTTAAAAAATGAGGTTGAAGGTAGTCCTTTTCTTTCATTTCATTCATTTTCATTTTCTTTCTTAAGTATGGCTAACACAATATCTAATCAATTAAAATTTTATATTTTCACGTGAAAAGTTTCTTTAGATAATTATTATCAACATGATGACTAACTCTTACGGATTAATACGTGTCTGTAGGGCAATCCGGTGGACTTGATCGGCTTTTTACTTCGAAAGTTGAGTAATCGGTGTCGCTTTCTTACGCATCTTTGAACTGTATAAATGTTTTAAAATTGTTTGATCCAGAATGTACCACACCGGACAATCAAGAAGGCAGGTGCCTTGACTACAGAAAATGTAAACCTCTGCAAGAAATATGGCAGATACAGTACCGTACAGCCACCGATTTTTATAGACGATCAGTGTGCAGATACCAGGGCAATGTTACGATCGTTTGCTGTCCGAACGATCCAAACAAAGAGAAGAGAGAAATTTTAATAAAAACTGTGTACAAGTATAAGGCTTTGCGACCACCATACTGTGGTTTTAGCAACGTCTCTCATACCAGGCTGGTCGATGGTAAACCAGCTGAACTTGGTACGTTTTATGTCTTTCTTTCCGATTAATAATAAGCCATTTACTGCAAAGAATGAACTTTAAAGGCATTAAACAGCACATCAATGTACATTTCAATTAGACTAAATAATAATGCTATGATTTCATCGGTAGTAACTTTACTTATTAACTTGAATTATTTCTTTCTTTTACTTCATGTTAGAAAGAGTATCTTTTTGCTTGAAATAAAAAATTGATATAGGAGTAATAATATGGATAGAGATCAAAAACTGTTAGGGCAGAAATTACACGTTTGAACTTTATAGTTCAGTATAGTTCAAATAGAAATTATATAGAATTATTTAATAATTTGTATTTCACTGGAATAAAAATTTAATTTCTGTCTTTATCAAATCTCTATTTCAGAGTATTTGTACGTATGTACTTATCGTCTGCTGTATGATCGAATATCGAATAGGTAATAATCGTTGTTACTCGTTACGTGAGAAAAAATTATGTATATTCACAACTATGACTATTGCATTTTAGGCGCTTGGCCATGGATCGCTGCATTAGGTTTTCGTAATCCCCGACACCCAGACAAACCACTATGGAAGTGCGGAGGTTCCCTGATATCGGCTAGGCATGTTTTGACCGCAGCACATTGTGCACATATGGATGGAATAGAAAACATACGCAATCATAATATTGCCATTCTTAGATTGGCGGAGGAGGTGCCATTTTCGAGTAAGTCCTCAAATATATATATATGTATATATATATATATATATATATATATATGCTATTGAGTATTACTGAAGTATCATATCCTGAAATTTCTTACTGTACACATATATTGTGTCATAAAGCGTGTACAATTCTTTCTCATACTTTTGGTCATTCGTTTCCTGCATTTTCATTTATTTTTTTATTTTTCAGGGTACGTATATCCCATTTGTACGAAAGAGCCCCTACGAAAGAGCAACTTCGTCGGCTATAACCCCCTTGTTGCTGGATGGGGAGCGTTAAGATATAGTAAGTGATATCAATTTTATAATAAAATTAAACAGTTCCAGTCTTAAATATCTTTCTTATTTTCTTCGTAGGACGACCACGACGTAATGCATTAATGGTAGTACAAATGCCAGTGATTAAGAACGCCGAATGCAAAATAGCTTGTTCCAAATTTCCTA
This sequence comes from Bombus vancouverensis nearcticus, assembly GCF_051014615.1. Lineage (NCBI taxonomy): Eukaryota > Metazoa > Arthropoda > Insecta > Hymenoptera > Apidae > Bombus > Bombus vancouverensis. The sequence goes on from NW_027468968.1 coordinate 123,604, forward strand.
ATGCACCTGATATCACTGATGGTATAATATGCGCCGAACATGCTCAGGGTGGGAAGGATTCTTGTACGGTAATTAAGTTACAGAGTTACTACAAACTATACGGTATCTGAAGACACGTCAATTCGAATTAACATCAAATCGACGTCTTAAACATTAGAAATAATAGATAAACACAATTCAATAGTTTTGCCCACTTCTCACACCTCATTATGGTATTTAATCTAATTTCCTTCTAATCTTAGTTTTGCTCAAAATACATATAACATGTACATTATAAATTGGAGTATTTCAATACACAAATCAATAGAAGATTATTACTGTATATAAGTATAATTTCAATACAATTCGATCGATATATATCAGTATCTTTGATTAAAAATTTAACGATCCTTTCTGGCTGACCGCGGCGGACCACTGCTGATACAACATTGTATTAACCTCGTATTTAATAGGTATTGTGTCTTATGCTTATAAGTGCGGCACAGCTGGCTATCCCAGCGTTTACACTAGGGTCACATCGTACCTTGACTTCATTCTCCAAGCGATGCAATAATATGATATTACTGTTCCATAAATATCATTGTGTAAAAAACCTAAAGTTGGATTTTCTTATTGTGGAGATCAGAAACAGCACAAATTTGCATTGTTTTGTACGTTACAAATTATAGGCTTAAAATGTACGAAATGTAACTTTGAAACGACACTAATTTTCTACGCACGATAAACCTCCACGACTTAGGTATGTAAAGATGATAAACGTATATTAATTCTATTAATTTGGTAATAATAAACCAACTTTCTGAGAAGTTCTGTAAATTTCGTTTCTGTTGTATCAAGAGAATAATGGAATATTCCACTTAGATCGTATACTTCTTGTATGTACATACAAAATTTTCCGGCTAATCTAAAACACTTCATAAGATAGAGAGATTCTGGAGATTCGGACACAGAGAGTGCATAAAATACAAGATAAGTCTCGTGTCTTTCAAAATTATTTTTTATTCGCTAAAAACGTCCTGTGTACTCATGCAATCACATGCAACCTCGAAACTTCGCTTATTTTTTATCACTTTCCAATTCAATACACTGTTTCTGCATTTTTGACTATATGTAAGAGAAATTTCCATTCAGCCAAAGGTGTACTTACAAATTATAGATTCCTATACGACTCTCGGTAAAAATTTATCCGCACTCCAGATAGTTAAAATTTCTGTCGACCGTATTGATCCATCTGCACTCTTCGTATGACGTCAATATCTGTTCAGTGCTGCTGCGTAGGTTTCATTATGTTACGTCAATTCGTTTGTGACCGTTGCGCGAGTAATGGCGCTTTGCAATGGCGATTTGCAGGAAAACAGTGCAGGATGCTGTGATTCGTTTCTTGTGGTCGGAGGTTATGTTTGATGCCTATATTTATCAAAGATTTAATGCACATTATGGAGAAAGTGTTTTGTCACGAAGTGTGTTTGAATGGGCACAAAAGTTCAAAGAAGATCGCACAAGTGTTATGAAAAAACAGCTGGACGCCCGTCCACATCCACGATGACAACATTGAACGTGCTCATGAACTTATGCTCTATGGAATAGACGAGTGACACTGGATAATGTGGCAAATCATTTGCAAATCAGCCACGGCTCTGCTTATGCAATAGTGCACGACAGATTTGGGTTTTAAAAAGTTTGTGCGAGATGGATGCCGAGAAAGCTGATGAAAAGGTGAAGACGACGATGCATTCGTGGTTCGCAGCTCAGCCCAAAACATTTTTTAATGAGAAAATACGAAGGTCCTTCAGCAAATGGACAAAGTGTATACAGAAATTGAGTGATTATGTCAAAAAATGATGTATGTCTTTTTTGACAATTGCTTAAAATAAATTCTACACCGACAGAGCGGGTAACTTTTTACTCACCCTCGTAAGACACTTAAATTTCCAATCTATTATGATGAATAAAAGAGCTTATACTATTAAATCTAATTGTATTTTGTTGCATGAGAGTACACGTGTATGTGATGCACATTACCTTTATATCCCCTTGAACGCTTCAATATTGCGCATATATACTATATTTTGTGCAGCTTCTATAAAATTTTGTATGTTTGTTTAGGCTGCTAATCCAGAGGCTGGAGTACAAAGAAGTGGCACAATGATGTGGGCTGATGACATTTATAATTATCGAGGAATCACCCCTACATTCGCTCAGGTATATATCGTTGACTATAATGTATTTAACATATATGATTGTTAGAATATTAATAATTAATTTTTAATTCTATCAGAATTTTAATGAAACTGTCCCTTGGGAAGGAAGAACTGATACCTTGATATCACGGTTTGTACATCCTATATGTACGACAAATTTTAGAACATTATATAACGAAGAACCAGATCGTCGTGGCCATGTGATGTGAATAAAAGGACTTGAATTTGATGATATTTTTATAATGTTAGATAACATAACTAAGTATCTTCACAGTAAGATAGGATGACATGGTTTACATGATCTTAATGTTGTTCACTTGAGTGATGATATTATAAGGAAAAGTGTAATATCACAGGTAAGATGATTCATAATTTAGAACTACTAACTCATGTATGTATTAAAAATTAAAGAAATATATTAAATTTTATAGGATATTTATGTTTAGTAACCAGTAATTGAGAGATCGGTATTCATGGTTACTATAACGAGGCTGTAGAAACGCACCCTTTCTTCTTTGCAAATGGTCCTGTATTTATGTCTAAGCCGAAACTGGAACCTCTGAATAATTTAGATTTATTCTTGTTATTTTCTAAAATACTTCTCTACAGTATACCATAAGGAATGATACCGTATCGCACCTAATCAAGTGCCTTAAGAAACATCAACAGGATATCACAGTAATCCCTTATCGACTGATATGTAAGTAAAAGTTATGTGTCATTGTTATACACAGTTATTTATCATTTTCTATTAATTCAGTTGTAGCCACTACAATATCTATGACACTGGTAGTAATTATGAGAACAATAATGATGTTCTATAAGAGGAAATGATGATTGGGAACAAAAACTTACAGGTAAGTCAATGTATATGTTATTTGCCATTTGAAAAGAAAGTTACTAACTTAGAATTTTTTGATAAATAATAATTGTGCAAAATATATTGGATTTCAAATTTGTCAAAAATTGAAATTTAAGAAGCATTGTAATAATATAACATTAATATTTTGATTTTTCAGGAGATATCATGCGGTGGATGGATAATATGTAAAAAATATTAAGCAGTATATGAATTTTCATATTGCGTAGAGATAACAAAATGAATTTTAAAAAATGTCGACATGGTAATAAGAAATAGCATCATGACAAAGAATATATAAAGACAGTTTCATTTTTTATAAATAAAAATTTGTTGTTCCAGATTTTGAAATATAGTGAAACGTTTAATTAGTATCTTAATATCTTCAAATAATTATTATTTTAGAATCAATTGTAATTGTATCATACGTACTTTTGAATTCGTGCAAGAACATATGTAATTTTGAAGTAGTTATTATTAGGAAATTGTTAGATGCGAACAGTATGCGAAATGTTAGTATGCAGTGTAATAATTATCAATCAAAACACAAGAATTAAATTCTTGAGGAAAAAATTTCCGGAATTTCTTATTTACACGATTATAAAGAAATCCATAATAAAAAGGAGCTGCTTTCTAATACTTCTCTTCCTTGTAATGCCTATGTTAATGATAACGAGGTTCGACTTTTTGTTTTTAGAGGGATACTGGAAAATTTGAAAGTACAGTACCATTGGGAAGAAAATCACGATATTGAAAACGATATTTGCAAGTAAATTTCCAAAAAATCTGTTTTCAAATTTTCGCTTTCTATTTCACATTAAAAGAAAGGGAGGGCTGCCTTCTTTTTCTGCAAGACAAAACAAACATTCTGAATCTCGTATCAATGAATGATGTCAATGAGTTATTTTTCTTTTCAGATTGAACAATATTCCAGATTTATTCATAATTTCATACTACGCGAAGAATAGACTTTCATAGGTATATAAAGGAAATATTAAGTATAGGAAAACTCTTTTTCGTTGTAGGTGACATATGCTTCACGGTTGAACACATATAAATGAAAAAGTACTCTTATGGAGAAAAAGAATTGATACCTTCGATTGACATTAGATAATGTATATAAACTTATGAACAATCACTATCAGTTTGTATTTTAGGTGCACACGCAGATTTGTTGGAGTTCTTATAAAATGTACTTCCTGTACGAACGTTTTATTCTTCCAAATTTTACGATACTATGTCTCATATAATAACTATATGGATTAAACGTAATATAAATGATCCGAAAATAGACTCGAACGACATTAATTGTCTTTCTATTTATACCAATATCGAAAATACAAGTAAAGCCGGAGCAATTGTATGCAAGAATGGACTATTTATTATTTTAAAGCAAATCATAGCATATTCAGAATGCACAGTATTATCATGAAATGTAAATGAATCAGTTGTAAACGAACGATTTTACTGTAAAATCGTTGCCTCCTTTTTTTCATCTGAAATATAGCAGCAATGAGTACATTCTTTTAATATATAATAAAACGAGGTATCTTTATAAAGTTACATATGTCATCACTGGTAACTGTTATCTCGTATGACACCAAATATACCGTTAGTATGGAATGATATTTTTATGAAGATATACTTTAATGATAGATTTTATGAATGAAACGTTATATAAGAAAAATTATCTCTTGTCATTCTATGAAGTGTAGTAGCTAACGAAGATTAATTTTACGAAGTATTGGAGCAAAAGAGAATTAAAAAATTAAAAAGATCTAAATAAGATTGTTCGTGTGGCTTAATTATCTCAATTCTGGTACACCACTTGTTACATTCTAACTAATTAGCGCTAAACAATAACTTGCAAATATTAAAGATATTAACACCTTAATATTAACACCTAAAGGTTTTCAGGAAATTTTATAATATTTGATTATTGTATATCTAGTCATTGATTGATAAAATTTCTTGTATAAGCATAGATCGAGGTTGACGTCATACGCAGATTGCATATCATTGACAGGTATCGTTTTAATTTATTTTATGGCTAGAATCATTTGAATATTATACGAATAATTATTTCCATTCGAACGATTAATAAATCACGTACCTATAAAAGATATATTATGAAAAAGACGTGACGAAACAAAAAAATATTGGAAATTCCGTTGTCATTAGATCAATTATTTTTGCAATGATTTTTATTTCCATGTAATTACATATGAAATGGGTAATTCATTAACATCTCCTCGAATCGAATATAATTCGTTACACTTCACAACGATTCAAATAATGGACGGGAAATATATAATAAGTTTCCTGTCCTTGCGTTAAAATAGTACTGTACAAATCAGATGATACAGGAAATACCCAAAAAACCCAATTACATCCACATTGCATGACAGCACACTTGCGATGGATTTTTGTGATTTCAATGTCACAGACAATGACACAACTAATCAGAACACGTTCGAGGCTATAGACATTGAAATTACCGCGTGTTTAATACGTTTAAAGCATAAATCTAAATTTCACGCGATTATTTCTTTGTACATTGTGAAACTCTTAAATTATCTTAATCGAATAAATAATCCTAATGTAATAAAACATCTTGAAATAGACCTAAATATCTGAAACAGAAACTCGAAGGATAAGAAATCCTAAAAGGTACTAATCCTAAAATAACAAACTCGTAAATAATAAACAAGTGATAAAACCTGTTATAAACAATAAACCTTACCTGGAATAATCAAATCCTAACTAATCGAAAATAAAATAAGGCAAGCAATTCTTAATCTTTCAAGTAATTTTTCCGAAAACACAGAAAGATAGAGAAATTAAAAAGACGCAGCACAAATTGCAGCACAATGAAAGTTTCAGAGCGATGAATACGATCGTATTAAACTAAATAATTTTCAAAAGTGAAATTACACTGAAACGTATATCGATGATATTTGTCATTTCTACGATCTGTTTCGCTTGATCGTGCTTCTTTTCTGATGTAAATTCAATTTATAATACAAACTAAGTTTCCTTTATTATTATTAGTCCTGCGTCTTTTTAATTCGTCACTTCTTTTATTTCAGAACAATGACGGGCTCCAAGATGCTGTTCGGATGTTTGGCGTTAATTGCTTTTCTGCATCCATTAGTTCACGTTTGTACTTCGAGTAGTACAGCTCAAGGTTTGTACTTCGAGTTGTCTTTTTCCATGCACTTCAAATTCCAATACGATCTGGTCACGTGGCCTTCGTACAATTTCGAAATTTTACCTGTTTGGTAATCGTCAATGAAAAAAGAAGTTATGCGTGACCTCAACACATTGAAACAATTTTTATGATTTTTTATTTGCCGGTTGGTCAGCAAGTTAATGGAAAAATTTCACTTAACTATTCGCGTTAATTTCTTCGGTTTAACTTTTGGGAAATGCTTCGTTAGCTTCGGGAATATTCTAACGATTCGTTTTACGTACAAAATAAGCATGATAAATATTACATCGCGATAATGTAATATCGGAATATATTAAAGGTGTAATTTTGTCCGATTAATTATAATTTATTAATAATGGATTGAAAATACAGATATTAGTTAGACAGAGAAACGATGTTTGATTAACAGGAAAACTAAATGCAACGCTCGTATTTACAACAAATAACTTGACAACTATTTGGTAACTCTCTCTCTCTCTCTCTCTCACTAGCAACTCTAACACTCGACAACACTCGCAACTCAATTCTAACGACTCTATGCTTCGACGTCTCGATCAACTCTGATTCTCGCAACACGCACACTTTTCGATTCGCCTTGGATAGCGAAACCGTCCTTCTTCTAACGCGTTTTTAAAACGCGATGGCGCTATCACTTTCTAAAAGCGTCGTCTTTACATTTCCGATGGCCACGGGCACATCCGACTGCCAGATATACAATGTATTATAAGAGTATCATTACCATACTTTTCATGAAAAGAGCAATTTTTCTTGATAACTATACTCTGTAACATAGATTGGAGTCGCTGATTTGATCCCTCTGATATCGTTGTCTTATGAGAGTCTCGCCTGGTCTTGATTGGTTCTGTTGACTCTTATCGTTGTGAAAAATCGATTCGTTGTGTACCTTTTTTGTATAGAGAATTATTTTGTGGTAGAATATAATGTTGTAATATTTGTGGTCTTTACTTTGCTAATTTTGTCACTGAGCCGCTCTTTGGTTCGTTGAGCGATTCATATTCCGCATATATTCCGTACTTGCTTCGCTTGGTACTTTTATAATTTTCGCAGTTACAATAAAAAATTTAATTCTTAACAGATTAAAGATTTAACCTCTTGCTTTATAGTGTACAATAATTTTTTTCTTTTTTTCTCTTTTTTTTTTGTATAGGTTATGTGATCCATAGTTTGAGTAAGTAGTACATATATATATATTTACGTGACAAGCTTTCATTTCAATCTATATTTAAGATTAATATTTTATCAGTTTCTGTTCGTAACAACATCGAAGTAGTCAATAAGTTTGAAGAGTATAATTAAGGAAGTTATGAAGCAAGAGGTTAAGAACAAATTCTGAAAGAGGTTATGTACAACTCAGTAGTACTGCTTTACATTACTTTGCGAATTACTTTTCAAGCATAAAAATAGTTTAACAGCCACTTATAGTTACTTCCTTACCATTACATTCATTAAATTCGTTTGATTTTGTAAACAAAATAACCACGCTGACCAGTCTCTCATTTAAAATAGAATTATTTTGTCATATATCCAACAGTTTACTTTCTCTTCGTAAATATTATTAATAATTTTATCAATTTCGTATACTTCCATCCTTCGTATAAGTGACAATGAATCAGAAGAGTTTCATAGCAATATTGAACAACATACAATCAACTACAACACCATTAGATACATCCACCATACAGTCAACTACAACACCATTAGATAACAGCAATACAATAGATTATAATTTTCTACGTGTCATTGATTCATCGTCATCATTTTCCATTTTTTTAGCATATGTAAAAACGTATCTGACGTAATCTTACCTCGCTCTTTGAGTACAAAAATCCATTCAAATGAAACAAAGGGAAAAGAAATAAGAAAACAAACACTCACATACGAATCTTCATTACATAACTGTATGTACTCCTCGAGGTATAATTACTCAGACACGTTACAGCGTACCTTCTTCGTTCCCTAATGGCTGATGTTGATCGTTGACGTTTATAATGAAAGAATTTCGTGAACGGCGCCATCTGGATCCCTGTTGAAAAATTAAAATAGCCGCAACAGCACCATTAAGCTCATCACCCAGAGTAGCTCTTGTTGCTAAGTCGTGGAGGAATTATTATCATCAACGACATAAGCTATACCAGTTCCGGTAACATTCTTCAGATGGTCCAGGCACTCGAACTCGCAACATCGCTCTCCAACACGGAATTTCTTGCATGTCTGTAGTAAAAAGAAATCGAATCTGATCCGTCGTATCGAGTAGTCCAGTGATTAGGGGGTTTCGGTGTTTGTTGACTCTTTTGCTATATCTGTCGCTATATTTTGCTATTTCCTCTTTGACTGTAGGTATCTTGAGGTCGCGATGGATGGTTTCGTTGGTAACATACCAAGGTGCGTCTATTAAGGCTCTTAGCGTTTTCGATTGGAATCGTTGTAGTATTTCGATGTTGGAGTTACTTGGACAGCAACAGCTGGTGATACTGTCATACACCTCCATTTATAAACTTTCGAAAATCGATGTGACCTTCAAACTTTAGTGTATTCTGTTTCACAGCACAAAATGTTTCCGAAACGTACGTTTATTGTTATAATAAACTTGACTAGTGGCTCTGAAATACTATCCTTGAAAAAACAATGGGGAAATTGGAGCAAAAAACAGAAGGAAATAAACAAAGACCTTGTTGGTTCGTAAAAATAAAATATGCTACAGGAAAAACTTTTTCCAACGGATTGAGATGCGACAAGCTTTAAAAGCTATGACGCGAATCGAGCGTTTGTCTACAAGAGCGCATTTTCGCTGGATATATATGTCGGAATGACATTGGGGATAGGGTTGTCGGTGTTTGAGGAGTCTTCATTGAAGGTAGCCATCGTTGCGGTGTAACGAAGATACGATTTATTGACACAGGTATGAATAACACAGGTTTGACAATCTACCACGGCGGTGAGACGTCCGCGACACTAGTGACAGTGGTCTCCGGTTCAATAACGAATCCGCGGCCAACGGGATGACAGATGGGCGTTCTCGCTGAATCTAAGTCTGACTCGTAAAAATAATTGCTGAGCGTAAAGACGTTACTCTTTGGTCGACGGGAGCGCGTAAAAGAATGCCCTTCCCGTCCCGATGATGCCACAGAGGAAAACTATAATGGGGTGTGTCTAAGGACACGAGATCATCGGATTCGTCGAGGAAAGCCTTCGTTTAGGAAGTAAGGGAAATTGACGTTGCTGCTAATTGGTCAATCTCCATATCGGTGGTTAGAAAAAGATGCTAGCCGCCCTCGAGGGAAAGTTGCTAGTGGGAGACGCCGCTCGTTGAAAAATATGTCTCCCCTATCTTCCCGTAGTTAGGACAAAGACTGTTTGTCTGTTTGAAGGACTTTAGTTAACTAAACCTTAAGATTTATAACGGGCCCTCGGGCTAGCCGAACATGTACTGCGGAGACGCATCGACATCTGGCAATCATCTTACTCGAAGAATAGGGTCTGCGTGTGGCGAGCCACGGGACAGAAACCGTTGGAATGTTTACTGTCGCGTGTCGCCACGAATATTTCTTTTAAGGAGATCTATAGAATTACTCCATACCTTTGTTAGACAAAGCGTTCATCCCGTGACCGCGGCTACGTTCGGCGACTGACTGTCGCCTCGAGCCCAAGCTCATTATCACAACTCTCGAACAATTACAATCGGATTGAATAACTACAATTGTTCAATTACAGCTATAGTAGACTCTAGGTTACAATGTTGCGGGATTATCCAAAATTCCAAAGGCTCCGGTGTTCTTTCATCTCCGACATATAATTATATAATGACTCATTGAAAACCAGCTTTCATTTTTTGTTGATAGTATGGTAAGAAAATGTGAAGTTCGAACGCTTGTAACGATTGCCTGAGTTGCGTCATCCTTGGTTTTAGGAAAAGATAGGGAAGTCACTCAAGGGTGTCGCGGCTTCGATGTCTTTCGTAGCTGTGACGCGGAGGCCACTCGGTTGTTGTTTGAACAATCGTCAACGTGGACGAACGTCAAAGCGAAACCACGCGAATTCGGCATTTCCGATAATACGGAACACTGTAAACGCGACTGCGTTGAATTCGTTCGATTAATTCCTAGCAGTATCTATAAACAGTGAACCTAAGGCCCCATACACAACTGCATACGCTAGGTTGTAAGAAATAATAATTATATAAGTATGTAGCGGCACATGAGTTAGAGAACGATGCAAATCGAGAGCGACTCATATTATTGTTTTGCCTCGTGACACTTACACAGTCTTAACGTACATGTAACGTCAACAAATATCTCCAACAGACTCAGGAAACCTGAACCGCCTTGCACACGACACCGACTCCCAAAACAAAGGAATATGAATTCGGCACATAGGCATAAGATAAACGAACATCTAGAAGGGCTGAGTCTTGATCGAGTCTTTCAGTCTTTCGGTAACGGTCAAATCGCACACTTGTAATCCTATTATAAAATAAAGGTACCTCGAACTCTGGTTCAAGAACCCAACATTTTTTTATTATTATTTTCCCATTATTTTTACGTGACATTTTGGCGATCCTGCCAGGATCCATTCGCTTCAGTGTAAACGAAGTTACGATTTCGGTCTACGGACATTATTGAAGATCGAAGGATTCGAACTACTTGTGTTATGAACTTTGGTGCCAATAATTTACCACGGTGGACCAAATCAACGGGGCCACTGTCAGCATAGAACAAATCAACAGAACGAGTTTGACACTCAAACAACACATTTGAACGCGCCACAGAGGAAAACACCGCAAGGGAACCTCATTCTACGAACTTACGTATCAAGGTGAGAAAAGTCGGAATTCTTTTAAACAATATAGAACGCGAAAAGTTAGTTTCTCTAGTAACTCTAGCGAAGAGACAATATGAACAACAAGAAAGACTCAAAAGCCGAGACAAGTTTACCCTCTACAAGTGGAGTCCAAAATAAAACGGGATCACTCGATTCCTCTACCAGAGCAATTTTAGACTTAATACAGAGACAGAACGAAGAATTTCGACAACAATTTAACGAAATAAAGAATGCTTTAAAATTAGCGAACGAAGAAAATAGAAAACGCGCTAACGAAATGGAAATATTAGGTAGAAACCTCTCTCGTGTTAAACTACCACAAATAAACGTAAAATCAACTGAATTCGGTTCTATGATGACTGACGATGACGATAATATATCAGTATTAAAACACGATACTAATCCACCTCCACCTATGCCACAAAAGCCACCAACATATGTCCAACCATCCAATCCAACAGCTGCAAACTCTGGAAATCTAAAAGCTGTTTAGTATCTCCGATACTAAACGGAGAAAACAATATAAGTGTAGAAGATTTTATTCGTGAAATAAAAGAAATGAGAATGATGTGTAGCGAACAAACGTTATTATTAAAAATGATCAAAATAGAGAATATTGTAGGAAAAGCCGCAATGACAATCCGCAATATCCATATTAACGAATTCGAAACTCTGTACGAAGGATTAAGACGTAACGTAGCTACTCAAGCATCAGTAAGAGAACACCAAGATCAGTTAAGAGTGATAAAGCAAGGAATAACCGAAAGCGTGCAAAATTATAACATTAGATTTCGACGTGTTTTCAACAAACTTCAATACAGCATTACCAATGAATATAAAGACGAACTAACTCGATGAGCGATGAACGATCGACTATACATGGTTTCTGTGATTGACTATGTAAGAGGCCTTCATTCAGAAATAGGACACGTGCTATTGGCTAATCCCCCCCCCCAAACATCATCGATGCAGAAAAAAAGGCAATGGACGTGGAAAAATACTTTCGCGAAGACAACGCTCGCAGACGGATGACACGACAAACAACCACTCCACCATCTTATCGTAACCAGACGTCTCGTCCAGTAGGTAACCGCTTCACGATTACAAGTAACATGAATAACAAAACTCCACCCACACAAAACATTCAACCAAGAATGAATAATTTTACAAAGCTTGAAAATCGACCATTAAACGAAAGGCCACAAACGAAATGTTTCAAATGCAATCGATTGGGACACCTTGCCAATCAATGCCAAAATTTTCGAATACCGCCTCAAACAAAAGCCCCTCCAGGAATAAACCACATTCAAGAACAATCAGAATTAACAATGCTACCTCAGGAAGATTATCCACAATACGACTACAATTACCAGGACGACCAGGATTGCGATTTTTCGTTGACTCGGGAGCAGGAATCAACTTGCTTAAACGAGGATGCTACCCAGGAAGAACAATAATACCAGACACATAGAAATTCTCCATGGAACATTCCAAATACGAATCCAATTCCAAAATTAAACTAAATTTATTCAACAAAGAGATAGAATTTTCCTTAGTAGATGATAATTTCCCTATCATAGAAGACGGCATATTAGGCTTACCCGGTTTAAATCAATATCGATTCGAACTCTCCAATAAAACATTAAAATTAGATAATAATACCCTTCTGCTGCAGCAAGAACCAACCCTCGCATCGGGAGAAATCGTTCAAAAAATTGTATACTTCGACGGAAAGCCAACGCCAGTATGCTTTATCAATGGTGGTAAGCTTTCAGTCCAAATTTCTAACATTATTGAAAATATAAACACTGTAGATCAAATCGAAAAATTCAAATCTTTGATTCGACTATCGCACATAGAAAAACCTCTTAGAGAACCTATGTAGTATTTTCGTCTGTACCTACTTAAATTATATTTATCTTATTTTCCTTTAAGCATTCGTGAACGTAGTGGTAATGAACTTCAATGTGTTTAGAATTTTTTGTGAAATTTCCGTACTTTGCTATACTTATCACTCCAGAGTTATCGTCATAAATTTTTACAGGGTTATTGTCTAGATTTACATTGAAGACCTTCATAATTTCTCTAATAGACATTAATTCACTCACCGCTTCCGATAGAGCTACATACTCTGCATACGTCCAGGCTTTTGTCACACACCTTTGTTTTTTAGATTTCCAACCGATTACATTTCCATACAATTTAATTACATATCCAGAAGTAGATTTCCTATCTAAATGATCTCCTGCCCAATCAACGTCCACATAACAATCTATCGTTTCATACTTTTCATTCCTTTTCTAATGTAACCTTAAATCTTTAATATTAAATATTTCAATATTTCGGTACAAATATTTCAATATTCGCAAAGCATATTTAAAATGTGTCTCGCTACAACAATCTTGAAATCTACTTAAGATAATTCACACTATAACTTATATTGGGTCTGGTATTTGTACTAATATACAGCAATGCACCAATTAAGTTCTTGTATCCAATGTCATTTCTATTTATCTCAGCGTTTTCAATTTTTAAATTTGTTTCCGTTGGTGTACAGTACAATTTGCTGTTTTGTAATTTATATTTGTTCGCTAATGATTCAATGTATTTCGTTTGGCTTAGTTTCATTTCATTTTTTATATAATCATACTCTATATTTATTCCAAAATATTCTTTTACTTCACTTAAATCTTTCATTTTAAATTTATCAGGTAATAGCTTCTTTACATTTTGTATTCTTTTTTTGTTTTTACTACAGATTAACAAATCGTCTACATATATTAGCAAATAAACAACATTTTCCCCCTCTCCATGAGTATATAGGAACAACTCTATGTTATTCTTCTTAAAATCCAATGTCGTCACATACCTATCAAAACACTCATACCAGTCCCTCGGACTTTCTTTTAACCCATAATGCGCTTTCGATAATTTACAAACTCTATTCGTTCCGTCTGCATATCCCTTTGCTTGATTTACATATACCTCCGAACTTACTTCGCCATTTAAAAAGGCAGTTTTTACATCCATTTGCTCAATGATTAATCCATTTTGACAACAATATGATAGAAGAGAAGAGAATATATGTCATCAACGACTACGTTTCTTTGTTGAAATCCTCTTACCACTAATCTAGCCTTATACCTGTCATCTGATTTTCTCGTGTAAACCCATTTTACATCTAATACTTCTTTGCCTTTTACCCTCTCTACCAATTTCCAAGTTTTGTTTTTATAGAGACACTCTATTTCTTTATCCATAGCCTGTTTCCAATCTTCACTATTTTCACAACAAATCGCCTCCTCAAATGTACAAAGGATATCTACTCTACAATAATTTGCGTGAATCTCACTACTGTTTTCCTTTTCTGGATACCTTACTGGAGTTTTCTTATTACGTGTAGATCTCCTAGGAATCTTTAAGCTTTCAGAACTATTATCATTTTCATCTTCTCTACTTTCTAACTCTTCCTTATTCATGCTGTCCAATAAATAATTATCTTTACTATCATCGCTAACTGCATCGAATGAATTCTCCTCAAAACCGATACATTTTTTGTCTGTTTCTACGACCTCTACATGTCGCTACTGTTATTTTTACACCTAATAGGACTCTCTAACCTACTTCACTATATCCTAACAGAATTCCCATATCTGCCTTCTTATCCCATTTAGAAACTCTTTTTTGTTCTGGCCTTCTTACAAAAACTTTACTTCCATATAGATACAAATTTTCAACACTTGGTTTTCTCTCGAAGAATATTTCAAAAGGTGTCTTTCTCTCTGCAGTGTTTGCTAGTCTTCGATTTTTCAAGTACGCCGCTGTACATACTATTTCCGGTCAGTACTTTTTATGTACTTTCGCTTCCGTTAACAAGCAACGCGCCATGTCCATCACTGTTCTATTATACCTTTCCGCTGTCCCGTTTAATTCATGAACGTAGGTTGGACAATTATTTATTATGATACCTTTATCCCTAGCAAATTTATAAATTCGATTGTTTAAGTATTCTCTTCCATTATCGCATCTTAATATTTTTAACCTCTTGCCCGTTAAGTTCTCAACTTCATTTACAAACTGTACGAGAGAATGAAAGACCTTATCTTTTGATTTTATACAATAAATCCTAGCTATTTTACTATAATCATCGATAAATGAAATGAAATATTTTTCTCCATTGAATCCGGTAGTCTTAAAGGGACCACATACGTCCGTATGAATAATTTCCATTATTTCCTTAGCCTTAGTTCGATTATTTTTGAAAGGTAAGTTATGCATTTTGCTTTCTATACACACCCTACATTTCAAAAGTTCCTTTTCAAATTCATTCGGTATGCCAGTCACTAGCTGCTCTTTACCCAAAATCTCTAAATATTTAAAATTTACGTGTCCTAGCATCCTATGCCATCTTTCCTTTTTACTCATACCACTACGTTCGGCGCTGTTTACTAAGTGCTTCTTCCCTTTCAATATACTTTTTATTCTATATGTCCCATTCTCTTTGACCGCTAAAGCTGTAAGTTTATTGTTCTCATCTATTATTTTTGCAATATTTCCTTTTGAAATAACCATATTATTATTATCCGTTAACTTGCCGAAACTAATCAAGTTTGCGGACATTTTTTTCACATAAAAAACTTTATTCATATTTATTTTATTTCGTTTTTCAAATGCTTCAAAATAGCTTATAACATTTCATTCTTTTGTTGCCTTTATCGATCTATTATCGCCCAAATATATATTTACCGGTTCTTTAAGGTCGATAGATTTATCAAAATAATTTACATCGTTAATAATGTGATCGGTACAACCGCTATCTAATAGGCATGTTATTTCGTTACCACTTATCTCGTTCATCTCGCTGCTGTGTGCTGCGTGCGCTGTTGCCATCCATGTGCCTGCTCCTGAGTTGCCATATTCGCTCGTGCTGGCTGCTGATTGACGATGGAAGTTTCCACGCTCCCTGTTCGTATTGCCTTTGTTTCCTCTTCCTCTGCTGCGACCACGTGTTGACCCACGCCGATAACTGTTACTGCTTCCCGCTTGGACGCCATTTTGACACTGTCATGCAAAATATCCCACTCTTCCACATTTGAAGCATCCTTCCTTTTTTGCAGCAAAGGCATTAGTTTTCATTTCTCCTCGATTAGACTTATCTTTCTTTTCCGCTATTTCTATTTTATTCTTCACGCACGCTACCGTTTGTTTCTCTTCTTTCACTGCATCTATTATATCCGCTATGTAGCTATACTCTTCGGGTAACGTATTGTTTTCGCACGTTCGCGGGGAGACGCGATCTCGAAGTGCGCGCCAACGGGAGTCGTAAATTCCCGTTACGATTTGCTAATCAACGCCGCGAATCGCTCGATCCCTTATTTCGTTTAGGATAATAAGGGTAGTTAAATGAAGGATAACGCTGTTGCTAACAGGTTATTATATATTTTCACAAACCAACAACTTCGGTGTAACACAAAATGAATATTTGTCATGAGATGACTACGAATGAGTGCGACCTGAGTCTCTAGACGGATTATCGTGTATACTGATGGATTTGTCGACTCACTGTATTCGAATTGCTGACCGCTTGACAAGATGCTTGATTGAGACTGCCTGATCTTCGGGTGTAAACCCGGTCGAAGGATGTTGACTGTTCGAAGGATGTTGACTGTTCGAAGGATGTTGACTGTTCGAAGGATGTAAAATCAGTGATGTTCGGAGACGATGCTGTGGCGGAGGAAAGCTAAGGATGGATGTGTCTAGCGCACGGGACCATCGGATTTGTTGGTGACGATTTTGACTAAGGGAGTGAGGGAAATAGTCTTCGTTGTTAATTGGTTAAACGAAGGATCTTAACCGCCCTCGAGAGAAAGTGGTTCGTGGGAGGAAAGTTGCATCATACGTGAGAAAAACCAACTTTCCCTTGTCAAGCCGTAGTAAACAAAGGTCTTTAGAAATGCTTTGGAAACAGACGTTTGTTCAGTTTGAAGGACCTCGACTAGGAAATTCCTAAGATTTATGGAAGATACTTGAGACTATCGAGGGTACGCAGTGAGTATCCGAAGACATCTGGTTGCCATCTTGCCCGCGGTGTGTGGCCTGGGCTAGGTAGAGTGTTACGCGACGTAACACGTATTTATCATGTAATTCAGCTTTTCCCTCTCACTCACTTTTGCGCCTGCACCTTTTAATTCATTTATTAATTTTTCAAAATCGCTAAAAAACGATGCTGAATCACTGTATTTATCAAGACTTATCTTCTCCAATCTCCTTCTGCACACGATCTAGTGCCGTCGATTCTTTCAAGTACACTTCGTCGAACTTTTTCATTATTTCATACGCTGTTTTTTCTTCCCTAATATATTCTAATTGTCTATTTGAGAAGGCACTGTAAATTATATTTATCGTCTTCAGATCCTTTTTATCCCAGTCTGGATTGTCTGTTTCAGTCTTCACTCTAGTTATAACAATATCACATTCTTTATATCTCAGAAACATTGTTATTCTTTTCTTCCACATACCGTAACCCTCACCATCAAATATCGATAGCATAATTTCCGATCTCTCCATTTTAATTGATTTCCTATTCTTTACTCAAGCGTTCCTACGTGCTTGAAGTATTTTTTCTTTTATTTTATATTCTTTGAACGTTTCTTCCCTTACTAAACTCGCAAGACTAAAAACCACGCACTAAATAGCTTGCAAAACTAGTAACCATGCTCTGCTACCATGTTAAGGTATAGAGAGGATTCGAAAATACAAATAGTTTACTTTATTTCGCACACAACAGCTATTCATATATATATTACACTCTGAAGACTTCGATAACCTTCTTGCACGCACGCTTGTTGTCAACCACCTCCTCTAGATTCTCCTAACAGCCTCCAATCGTCTTTTGTCTCTACTGAGACCTGGACGCCCTCTGACGCTTACACACACATTCACGTGTACAGTGTAAATGTATCATCTACCTAACAAGATCATCAACGTAAAATCCTACCGTCCTCCCGAACATCATAAAACCGAAATAAATAAACAGATGACTGAAATGTTAAACAAAGAGATTATAGAACCCTCCGACCCCCCCTATAACTCTCCTGTCTGGATCGTTCCAAAGAAAATCGACGCATCAGGGAAACAAAAGTGGCGAGTAGTGATTGACTTTAGGAAGTTAAACGAACTAACAGACCAAGACGCGTATCCACTACCTGACATTGACGATATACTATCACAGCTAGGAAATGCGAAATATTTCTCCTCTTTAGACTTATCCTCAGGGTTCCATCAAATACCCATGGACGAGAATTCAAAGAAATACACTGCATTTAGCACACCACAAGAACACTTCCACTATAATAGAATGCCATTCGAGCTCAAGAACGCACCTGCTACCTTTCAAAGAATGATGGATACCACGTTAAGAGGTTTGATTAACAATCATTGTTTCGTTTATCTCGATGATATCATTATATTCGGGCAATCGATAGAAGAACATACTAAAAACTTAGTCACTATATTCCAAAGACTCGGGAAAGTAGGTCTAAGAATACAACCAGATAAATGTGAATTCTTAAAGCCCGAATTAGAATATCTAGGACATGTAGTGACAGCAGATGGAGTAAAACCTAACCCTAAAAAGATAGAAACAGTAAAGAATTTCAAACTACCAAAAAATCCTACTGATGTAAAATCATTCCTTGGGCTAGCTGGATACTATAGAAAATTTATTAGAAACTTCTCTAAAATTGCCAAACCTCAATCTATTTTTAAAGAAGGACATTTAGTATTAATTCATAACGATCATAAAGAACACAAGATAGATACTGAATGGCCAGGGCCATACACCATTGAAAAAGTGAAAAACCCCTTATTATGAAATAATAGTAAATCACTCGATTAGGAAAATACATGGTAACCATATTAAACCTTACTTTCCAGGACGATCTTCACCTTCTTCATAGTTAGCTAAGCTAAACGTTATACCCCTTAACGGTAGTTCTATATATCAAGAAAAATTAGCTCATGCATACTTATATAGCGAATCTGTAAACGTAATTATAGGTTTAGACATTAAGGATATATATGCAAAACTCAGCGAAATTAAAAGATTTAGACTAATGTTAACAGAACATTTTAAAAGTGAATGCCCGTATTCCAATGAAATGATTACACGCGCTCGCAAAAGAAATTTAGACAATTTAATCATGCATATTAAATTTATGACACACACTTGTTACCGAAGAGGGTCATTGAATTTTGTTGGATCCATTTCTAGAAGTCTATTTGTAACTTTGGATAACGATAATTTAGAATTAATGAATAAAAATATAGATAAATTTTTTGATGAAAACAATAACTTAAAAACCAATATAACTTACAAAACAAATCTCAAAACTATAGCTTTACCCTTAACTGACAGTCTAGAAGAAATCCTAACAAAAATTGAAAACGCTCCAAAAATCATTAATAATGTATAATCGTATAGAATGCACCTCAATCAAATTACCAACGAAGTAAACTCTCTTAATTATGAACATAGGATTAGAAGTCTTAAGAAATAGGAACTAAGTGTCTTATAAATTATTAGTTATATTGATCTAGCATTACTAGGAACATATGTATATTTAACAAAATAGGATTATTCGATATTATAAGCAAATGCCTACCTTCCAAATTATGTATTCGTGTATTATGTTGTAAAACCAAAGAAAAAAAAAAGACACAGGTATAAGCAATATCTCTAGACCAATAGAGACACCTAGCGCACCTTTAAACACATATTCCACACCTGAAATACAACCATTAGGAGAATTACCTGAAGACACCAATTCAGTCATCCTCGAAGCAAGGCATGTAAGATTCCAAAAGGGCATACAAAAGGAGGCACTACACCGAAAATAAGAGTCTGGAGGACCAGCCGCACTCTAACACTGGGGGAATGTAACGTCAACAAATATCTCCAACCGACTCAGGAAACCTGAACCGCCTTGCACACGACACCGACTCCCAAAATAAAGGATTATGAATTCGGCACGTAGGCATAAGATAAATGAACATCTAGAAGGGCTGGTTCTTGATCGAGGCTTCAGTCTTTCGGTAACAGTTTAATCGCACACTTGTAATCCTATTATAGAATAGAGGTATCTCGAACTCTGGTTCAAGAATCCAACATTTTTTTATTATTATTTTCCCATTACTTTTACGTGACAAGCAAAGCGTAACGATAAACAAACTCCGGGCAAAACAATGTTGCCGCTACGTGCAATCGTCAACCGAGGTTGAATTTAAAGTTTTCGATACTCCCCCGAGTATAAATAAAAGAACACGATCGTTAAGACAGTTAGTATCGAACATTCTTATAGCGAATTAATATCGAACGAACGTAAGCATTACCTTGTATACACATATCGAGCAACACTAAGCGAACGACGACTAATTCTGTACTGCAAATAATTTTAAATACATTTGACTACACTAAGTATCAACTCGTCTGGTCATTAATCAACAACGCGTTTAATCGTCCTCCACATACATGTTGTATAAGCTACTATGTGTATATTTATTTATGTTTCCCATAGTACAGACGTATTCCTTATTTTATTGTAGCTGTGTAATTTCAGTAGTCTTGCATAAAGGACATCTGTTTTGTTGCAATTGTATCAGCTATTAATTGTAATACTTGAAGCGTTTGTATCTAATCGTCATGCATCTGTGGTGACTCCGGACCATGGAACTTTCCAACGGCTTCGCGACACAAAGCGCTATACCTTCAAAGCGTAAGGCCGACACGCCTAATGTACCATTGATATCCCTACAGTTCTTTCGCCGAATATTCGGAAGAATGCATACGCGGCAACCGTTGCGGACATCTAATAAACGCGTGCGTAGTGGAGATATCGAGGGGCAACAAAGAAAAGAATCCATTTGGTTTCGAATCAAAGATTCATTCTGCCCCGAGCTGCGGAGTGCGAAAGGTTAAGCGTCATAGCGAAGCAAACACAATTAGAGATACGTGATTATTGACTCTTGATAGTTAATCGTTAATCGTTAATTGCTTTTGATCGTTCATCGTTAATCGTTAATTGTTGTTGACAGTTAATCGTTAGTCGTTAATTGTTGATCATAAATTGTTGACTGTTGATTGTTAATAATTTAATTAACTTTTTTGTTGAACATCAAGAGTATTTCTTGTGGGCACCTTCACTCACTATCCACCTCACATCGTTATTCTACATACGGAAGGCAAGATTGATATCAAGTTCGAAGGACAGACCGCAGAAGTCTGGTCTCTGCTATTACCACGAGACCTTTCGAGACCGCGCAAGGAAGTGCCGGGCCCCTTGCAACTGGACCCAGTGAAACGAGACCAGCCGTCCGTAAACGCGGCATGTGGCGATGGCTTTAGTATCCCGTCGCATTTTCGTGACGGACAGGGCACCAAGGATCTCTTTCCTCGTGAACACCGGTGTCAATATAAACGTATACCCGTGCAACAAACTACGCGGATTCGCGAACAAAGATACGTACGAGCTGTTCGCGGCGAATCGAGTGGTCGAAGCAAACCGAAAACGCCTTTCGCGAGTCAAAACGCGTCGTCTCTGACGCCACAATGTTAGTGTCACGACCGGCATACTTCAAATCCGATGGACTGACGATGGAGATAAAGATGTGGCGGCACTCGGCGACAATCGGCGGCAATATCGCTGAAGTGTCTAATGAACCATCAACATCCCAACGGTCCTTCCGCCGAAGGTTCTAGAAGAAAGAGCACGTGGCAACGGTCGCGGACGCCTAGCAAATGCAAATGCATGATGGGGATGTTGAGGGATGACAAAAGAAAGTAATCGGATTCGATCGAAAGTCAAATCATAAGAGCTTCAGTCTTGGAAAGTCACGCCTAGAGTTTGGAAGTGGATTGTGAAGTGAATTGTTGTTAGAAAAAAAATAAAGTTTCTTTTTTTTATTTTTCACCTCAAATTTCTTTTTTTATTTTGTTATTTTACGTGACATTAGCGCATCCGGTATCGGCAACAGCGCGTGAACGACAAATGGCAGCCGCTAGGATTCGTTACAAAATCTTTGTCTCCCGTGCGATTAATTCTGTATTTGGAATAATTTTAAATATATTTGACAATATCAAGTATCAACTCGTCACATCATTATTTAAATCATCCACCACAAATCCAAAAACAGAATAAGGAAAACAGAGAAAAGAACAAATAGAAAATTAAGTTGCTAACATGTTTTTCTATAATAATATTTTAACATCAATATTGTAATACGCAATGTGAAAATGAAAAAATTGGAAGCAACCGAACTACGGATGAAACTAAATCACTTCGCTGCTTGTAAAGATAACTTTTAGTGTTATAAACATAAGTCAAGTAGCAAAGAGCATAAATTGAATTTACCCAAACTCTTCTTGAAATCTGACAAAATGATTCTTTATTTTGTCAAAAAATCTTTACGTATTTTCCATTCCCATTCGTCGCTTTTTTCAGTGACGTGTTTATCGCTACGTCGAAACTCCGTCGGGTAGCAGTTAATTTCATTTAAAGTAGAAAACTATTCAGAAACGTGTATACGTTACACAGCAACAAACCAGTCACCCTGTTATTACCTCGTTCTCAACAGTTCAAATTTCAGGGACAACCGACTACTTAGTATCGACCCAGTACGTCATATTTACTCGCCAAAAGTATTGTAAACGAAAATTGTAACCAGACGTGCCGTTAGTAACTACCATTTTTCGCGAAACTTCTTTTTCATTTGGCGGAAATTTAAACAAACCCCGAAACACCGTGGCGTTTTGCAACTGTCTTTAATCCTTTAAGATAAAAAAGATTGACGCAAAATTTTGACGGGATGAAATTTCACGATATATTCAGGTGAAACGATGCGAAATTAGAGCGAAGCTTATAATGGGAATATAGTTTGCTTGTCTGTTGTCATAAAATGAGATATGCAGAATATATTAAAAAATAGAGTATATGTAATACGAAACTTTATATTATTCATGTTATTATGGACAAAATATCACAATATGTTCATATATTTAAATCTCCTCCGAAAAAGATTATTGTATGTAGAACACAGTTTAACTGTATTTTGAATTCTTATTTATCAGATCACAATTGATAAGTTGATATTAGGATGATTATCCTCATTTGAAACAATTTTGTGACTGTTACTTGTCAATATACTTTATATCTTATGTACATTTTAAATATAGTACGCAAACTCGAAGTTACAAGGAACATTAATAAAAATTCAATATTTCAATAACGCCTTTCATGATTATAATTAAATATTTTTTCAAAATGTCGCATCAGTGTTACATCTAGCACCCCCTCCCCCACACACAAAAGTTTACCAATTTATAATATATGTACTAGGAGATTGACAAGTTACGATTTACAGGTTATATAGAATTCTATTTTATGATTTTATAATTTTTCGTTAAATAGAATAATCAAATAACTTGCAATTAGTAAAATTTAATTTGTTTTATCGTCAAACTTGTGCAAGGGAACATATTAATGCTGGTAACTTTAGTGACTTGTAAAATTTCAATAGTGCAAGACAGGCCAGATATTCAATTGCAATTGGTTGCTATCCATATTTTCATCGGTCTTACAATAACCTTATGTTATCAATTATGAATTAAAAAGTTAATGAAATCACAACTCACCCAAGGCCAATGGGTATGACTTCTTTTCGAAGATCGATTGAAATCTCGAGTTTGTTGTTTGAGATATTCAGTTACCACAAGACAAAAACACCACTCCATTACAGCCGACGTAAACAAAACATGACAGATTCTTCCAATTCTCAGACAACAAACATAGGCTTACATACTTACTGTTTTAAAGTCACAGTCTGTCGTTGAACTTTCGCCAAGTAACTTGATACGTACATATACACGTCCCTCGAAATCAGTTTTCGACGAAAATACATACGTGACATGTTATGTTGCAACCGAACGTGAATTTCTCGCGGGAAATAGCCTGATATCGTTTATTTATGCGTCTCTCAAATACGAATTTTACTATACACTTCGTTTAAGGCACGCCATTTTGCAAAACGATTATCGAAAGATTACTGCTTACATCGAGATCAAGAATAGATTCGCAGGAAGCTGGATGCCGCGATTTCTTCCCGCGCTTTACTTTCTTCCGAAGTTGTGTGTTACGCCGGGCGACCCTCTGCCTGGCCCAGGTCACACACCGCGGGCCAGACGGACACCAGATGTCCGCTCTTCCGTACGGCGTACCCTCAATAGCCTTAAGTATCTTCCATAAATCTCAGGAATTTCCTAGTAGAGGTCCTTCAAACCAAACAAACGTCTGTTTCCGAGGAATTTCTAAAGACTCTTGTCTACCACGGCGTGACAAGGGAAAGTTAGTTTTTTACATTTCCTCTCCTAAATATCTTATAGTGCTACGTCCACTAATACATTGAATCCAATTACAAGAGCTCTGCTCTAACGTACATATCTATCTTATCTTCGTGCGATAAGTGATTATCTCTCTATCTATGCTCATCAGTGTAATCTAAGTGTTGGAAATATATAATTTATAATTCTGTGAATCACAGTGTTATACAAACTCAATCACCCCTATTATCTCACCGGAAATCAGGGGATCGATCAAGTCGTGGTGTCGATTGTTATAATCGTAACGGGAATTTACGACTCCCGTTGACGTCTCTCCTAGCGACTACGTCTCCCCGCGATTGGTCGAATAAACAAGGTGATTGGTTGATTTCCTGCTGCCATATTCGGTTTCGTCGAGAATCGTGAACACGTACGCTGGAAGCAATGCGGAGTAATTATTTAATTTATTTCATAATATTATTTAACATATATCGTGAAAAGTTCTGAATATTCGGATTCTTCTGTTATCGTTTCATCGTATGTTAGCATTATCAGCTCTCGATATCGAATTGACAAACAGAATTTTTCTCATACAAAGTAAGTCACATTAAGTATATGTATATGTATAGTCGAAGCAATGCAATTAAAAATTTTTCCATTTTAATTGGAATTATTTATCACAGACATTTTACCGAGCATTCATTTTATAAATCTTATACATATATATATGTCGGAGATGAAAGAACACCGGAGTCTGTAATTGAACAATTGTAGTTATTCAATCCGATTGTAATTGTTCGAGAGTTGTGATAATGAGCTTGGGCTCGAGGCGATAGTCAGTCGCCGAACGTAGCCGCGGTCACGGGATGAACGCTTTGTCTAACAAAGGTATGGAGTAATTCTATAGCTCTCCTTAAAAGAAATATTCGTGGCGACACGCGCCAGTAAACATTCCAACGGTTTCTGTCCCGTGGCTCGCCACACGCAGACCCTATTCTTCGAGTAAGATGATTGCCAGATGTCGATGCGTCTCCGCAGTACATGTTCGGCTAGCTCGAGGGCCCGTTATAAATCTTAAGGTTTAGTCAACTAAAGTCCTTCAAACAGACAAACGGTCTTTGTCCCAACTACGGGAAGAAAGGGGAGACATATTTTTCAACGGGCGGCGTCTCCCACTAGCAACTTTCCCTCGAGGGCGGCTAGCATCTTTTTCTAACCACCCATATGGAGATTGACCAATTAGCAGCAACGTCAATTTCCCTTACTTTCTGAACGAAGGCTTTTCTCGACGAATCCGATGATCTCGTATCCTTAGACACACCCCATTATAGTTTTCCTCTGTGGCATCATCGGGACGGGAAAGGCATTCTCGTTCGCGATCTCACTGATGAAAGGAGTAACCCTTTACGACCAGTGACCTAGGATCATTGTCATTAGTTTCTCGAGTGCCTAACTACCACGGTTACTTGTCCGGCTCTATAATAATCGTATTTGCACTAGTCAATGTCTTCTCTATTGCATAACGACAACATGTAACCCAAACGAAGATTCGTTTCACGCCTCTAATCCTAATTCTAATGTCCGCTCCGACATATATATATGCAAGATATATATATATATATATATATATATATATATATATATATATATATATATATATATATATATATATATATATATGTCGGAGATGAAATGAAAACCGGAGCCTTCCCTATGCAATTTTGAGGAGGCCTTTTAATGCTTTACCCCAGATCTTATCATAACTGTAATTAAGTAATTGTCATCTGTAATTGTTTGACATTTGTGAAAAGCGAAAGTGGGTTCGAGGTGACAACTGGTCGCTGAACGTAGCCACGGTCACGGGATAAACGTTTTGCCTGACGAAGGTGTGGATCGGTTGTATTGTTCTCCCTAGAAATCACATAGAATTGTACTTTAGAGATGTCGATATAATGGGACACACGTTGTATGAGGAATCAATCTCCAGACAGAAACTGCCTAGCAACGGCGTTTGGATCTTTCTCGATGTTTCCAAGGAGTATATAACAAACTTCTGACAGATATTGCCTAGCAACAACGATTGGAACCTTCTCGATGTCTCCAGCGAGAATATAACAAACAAAATGCAGTCGGATTACGAAAAAGATTTTATGCAGGGAGGCATTCGTGTGATCGCCTTGGAAAGTGATACATCGAGTAATTTTTCCGAGTGATTCGGCAAACGTATTTTTTTGTGTTATAAAATTGTTTAAAGTTTTCCCGTTGACCGTGGATTCGTTTGAACCCCGGATCATTGTTTATAGCGTAAATTAAATTCAATATTTGTAAATTTATCAATCGTTAATTTTCATTATTCGTTAAATTAGTAAATCGTAAGATATATTATTCGTTTCTTTTATTGTTCGATAAAACTTATTATTCTTTAATCTAATTAATAATTTAATTTATCATTTGTTAATCAATCATATTATTTATAAAAATTCATTATTCATAATATTTGTAAAACCTTGTTTATTCGTGTAAATATATTCTCTGTTTTGTAAAACAATGGCTAATTCAAACGAAGAATCGTTACGCGCCTTAAATCCTAATGTTAACCCGACATATATATATATATATATATATGTCGGAGCGCACATTAGAATTAGGGTTAGGGGCGTGAAACGAATCTTCGTTTGGGTTACACGTTGTCGTTATGCAATGGAGAAGACATTGACTAGTGCAAATACGATTATTATAGAACCGGACAAGTAACCGCGGTAGTTAGGTGCTCGAGAAACTAATGACAATGATCCTAGGTTCAATAACGAATCCGCGGTCGACGGGATGATAGATGAACGTGCTCACAAAATCTAAGTCGGACGCGTAATATTCACTGGTCGTAAAGGGTTACTCCTTTCATCGATGAGATCGCGAGCGAAAATGCCTTTCCTGTCCCGATGATGCCACAGAGGAAAACTATAATGGGGTGTGTCTAAGGACACGAGATCATCGGATTCGTCGAGAAAAGCCTTCGTTCAGAAAGTAAGGGAAATTGGCGTTGCTAATTGGTCAATCTCCATATCGGTGGTTAGAAAAAGATGCTAGCCGCCCTCGAGGGAAAGTTGCTAGTGGGAGACGGCGCTCGTTGAAAAATATGTCTCCCCTATCTTCCCGTAGTTGGGACAAAGACTGTTTGTCTGTTTGAAGGACTTTAGTTAACTAAACCTTAAGATTTATAACGGACCCTCGAGCTAGCCGAACATGTACTGCGGAGACGCATCGACATCTGGCAATCATCTTACTCGAAGAATAGGGTCTGCGTGTGGCGAGCCATAGGACAGAAACCGTTGGAATGTTTACTGTCGCGTGTCGCCACGAATATTTCTTTTAAGGAGAGCTATAGAATTACTCCATACCTTTGTTAGACAAAGCGTTCATCCCGTGACCGCGGCTACGTTCGGCGACTGACTGTCGCCTCGAGCCCAAGCTCATTATCACGACTCTCGAACAATTACAATCGGGTTGAATAAGTACAATTGTTCAATTACAGCTATAGTAGACTCTAGGTTACAATGTTGCGGGATTATCCAAAATTCCAAAGGCTCCGGCGTTCTTTCATCTCCGACATATATATATATTAATAATAATAAAAGGTTATTCTTATTTCTAATAAACTCGAAAGTAAAATGACAAATGACAACATTATACCATGATATACCGACACAAAGACGCACCACACAGCAGAAACTAATAGAGAACGCTTTAAGCTTGGCAAACTTACCGCCCGACGAATTTGCATACACCATAACCAAAACCCAGGACACATGGCTCTGATCACAGGAGAAGCGGTCCATATAGTCGAATGCATTCCGGTACAAGTAAAGGTACGACATACAACAGAATGCTACTCGGAGCTACCCGTTTGGCAAGGGAATCACACCACAGGAACTCCGCCCGGACGTGCGCCAAACGTGGCGATATTCAGCACCATCGTCGTTGGCCACGAGCGGAATATATACCCAAAAAGACCTCGACGCACTACGGGACCACGTCATGTTCCCGGCAGAAAAATCTGCAGTCTTGAACACATTGGCCAGAGGAGCGACAGGAAAAACAATCGTCCCTGGAACAGTAAACATCCTGGGAATGATGGACGAAAACACATTAACGACAATAGCGAAAAATACCGTATCAAGCTTATGGACTGGTTTCATGGAATTTGGAACTGTCAGTGCAGCAATATTTGGAATACTCGTAATGTTTAAATTAATCAAGACGATAATAGATATAGCCATATATGGATACCAGTTACGTGAAACTCTCGGATGTGAAATCGCCCTATTAGGAGCAATATGCGGCTCAGTCACCCACCTGCTACTATACCTCAAAGGAAGACGAAATATCGATGATCAAACAGCACAACCTCAAGGGATATCGATAACACCGGTAGTCACTCAACAACCAACGACATCTACGTCCGCCTTGAGCGAACTCAGAGACACCATCAGTCAAATTTCCTTTGGAAATTTGAACTCCAAGGGCGGGGGTGTCACGTCCCGCGCTCCGCACGCGCCGTAACAAGAACAAGGAAACCATTCTATACAAAACGCGCGAATAAGGATTTGAATGCACAAACGAACACACGGCGCTACGAAACTAAAGGAAGGATTAACAAAACGAGGGTGACTAATAGATCCAACCAATAAACAAAACACATATACACACAACTCTAAATAAACCTACCAATAACCGACTTGCAATTTGAAAACTTGTGGTTCAATATAATATAATTCCAACCAGTATTAAATAAAATAAATAGAACTAGCTAATGGATTGAACGAGTTACGAACCAAACAAATAAACCAGGAAATAAGAATAACTGCAAAAGGGGAAATAATTGAAACGCCAGGAATACATGTATATGTCGGAGATGAAAGAACACCGGAGTTTGTAATTGAACAATTGTAGTTATTCAATCCGATTGTAATTGTTCGAGAGTCGTGATAATGAACTTGGGCTCGAGGCGACAGTCAGTCGCCGAACGTAGCCGCGGTCAAGGGATGAACGCTTTGCCTAGCAAAGGTATGAAGTAATTCTATAGCTCTCCTTAAAGGAAATATTCGTGGCGACACGCGACAGTAAACATTCCAACGGTTTCTGTCCCGTGGCTCGCCACACGCAGACCCTATTCTTCGAGTAAGATGATTGCCAGATGTCGATGCGTCTCCGCAGTACATGTTCGGCTAGCCCGAGGGCCCGTTATAAATCTTAAGGTTTAGTTAACTAAGGTCCTTCAAACAGACAAACAGTCTTTGTCCCAACTACGGGAAGATAGGGGAGACATATTTTTCAACGAGCGGCGTCTCCCACTAGCAACTTTCCCTCGAGGGCGGCTAGCATCTTTTTCTAACCACCGATATGGAGATTGACCAATTAGCAGCAACGCCAATTTCCCTTACTTTCTAAACGAAGGCTTTTCTCGACGAATCCGATGATCTCGTGTCCTTAGACACACCCCATTATAGTTTTCCTCTGTGGCATCATCGGGACGGGAAAGGCATTCTCGCTCGCGATCTCACTGATGAAAGGAGTAACCCTTTACGACCAGTGAATATTACACATCCGACTTAGATTTTGTGAGCCCGTACATCCACTATCCCGTTGACCGCGGATTCGTTATTGCACTTAGGATCGTTGTCATTAGTTTCTCGAGTACCTAACTACCACAGTTACTTGTCAGGCTCTATAATAATCGTATTTGCACTAGTCAATGTCTTCTCTATTGCATAACGACAACGTGTAACCCAAACGAAGATTCGTTTCACGCCCCTAACCCTAATTCTAATGTCCGCTCCGACATATATATAAATATATTTTAATGAATCAACTTGGAGAGTTACATATAAGTATAAACATATATGCCAGACATGTAATAAACTAGTAAATATTAGAGACAGTACTTCCAATACTATGCATCAGATACAATATTATCAATTTATGAAATATAAGTATATATGAAGTCAAAAACTAATAGTCTAACGAATACATAAAACATACAATATTGTATTATTAAAGAAATAAAGGTTACATTGTCAGAAACATATATATGTCGGAGATGAAATGAAAACCGGAGCCTTCCCTATGCAATTTTGAGGAAGCCTTTTAATGCTTTAGCCTAGATTTTATCATAACTGTAATTAAGTAATTGTCATCTGTAATTGTTTGACATTTGTGAAAAGCGAAAGTGGGTTCGAGGTGACAACTGGTCGCTGAACGTAGCCACGGTCACGGGATAAACGTTTTGCCTGACGAAGGTGTGGATCGGTTGTATTGTTCTCCCTAGAAATCACATAGAATTGTACTTTAGAGATGTCGATATAATGGGTATTAGGAATCAATCTCCAGACAGAAACTGCCTAGCAACGGCGTTTGGATCTTTCTCGATGTTTCCAAAGAGTATACAACAAACTTTTAACAGAAATTGCCTAGCAACAACGATTGGAACCTTCTCGATGTCTCCAGCGAGCATATAACAAACAAATGCAGTCGTATAGCGAAAAAGATTTTCTTGAGATGCATTCGTGTGATCGCCTTGGAAAGTGATACATCGAGTAATTTTTTCCGAGTGATTCAGCAAACGTATTTTTTTGTGTTATAAAATTGTTTAAAGTTTTCCCGTTGACCGTGGATTCGTTTGAACCCCGGATCATTGTTTATAGCGTAAATTAAATTCAATATTTGTAAATTTATCAATCGTTAATTTTCATTATTCGTTAGATTAGTAAATCGTAAGATATATTATTCGTTTCGGCCCCAGAATCAAAGTAAAATGGATACGACTCACCCAGATTGCTTAATCTACCAGCCGGAGCTTCCACTACACAGGAGTCGATCCGGCGTTCGTCAATGGAATCATAGTTTCTTTTCCGCGATGATGGGCAATTAGGCGCGATATGTCCCTCCTCGTGGCATTTGAAGCAGGTCACCTTCGACGTTGCGGCTGGTCGTTTTTCCTTCGGGTTTCGTATATCCTGCTCCTTCCCCGTTTGTGTTTGCAGGCGACACTCCGTTCTCCTATGCCCGTGAGCACCACAGCGGTAGCACTTAATCCGAGGAACTGATAGCCTGCTTCGTTTAGCTTCAGGTTCCGTTAGTGAATTTCTTGGCGAAAATATCGGCTGATCGTTGTAAGGGAGAATCCTCATTTCATCATGAAATTGGTCCTCCGTCCTGATATTATTCGCGAGCGTTAGTCGCCGAAAGCGTCGATCTTGTGAACTCAGTATATAAATGGCGAGGGCATTGATCACTTCGGGCATCGTTAGATCTTGCAACTTCATCTGCAGCATGGAGCGGAGGCGACTACCGTA
Source organism: Bombus vancouverensis nearcticus (assembly GCF_051014615.1). Taxonomy (NCBI): domain Eukaryota; kingdom Metazoa; phylum Arthropoda; class Insecta; order Hymenoptera; family Apidae; genus Bombus; species Bombus vancouverensis. Next base: position 155,438 of record NW_027468968.1, read on the forward strand.
CGCTCCCGGAGATTCAGTCTCCGACGGTCGTTCTCTGGATATCCTTATTAACGCCGAAGCGGCTGTCTCTCTGCCACCAAAACGCGAAAGAAATTGTTCCTTAAACGTTGGCCAGGTAAGCTTTCCACCGCGCACCATTTGTGAAAGCCAATGCGCAGCAGAACCCCTTAGGGCGCGGTTTAGAGCGGAAAGTAACGCACTATCTTGCATCGGGTGGTCTTTCAAAATCAGATCAGCATGAGAGCACCACGCGGATGGATCGGCGCCCGCGCCTTCGGGGTCAAAACGTGGTAACGTTGCATCCTTAGATTCCGTACTCGGTCTTTGCTCCCCCGGTTTGTGCGCTAGCTTCTGAATCAACTCGCGCATAAGGACCATTTGCTCTTGTAGCACTTTAAACGGTTCTAATCCCACTTCTGATGTCGGATCACGATTCGAATTTTGGGCGCGCGACGACTCTTCAGGTGGACTAGCCATCGTTTCACAAAGCCGAGATTTTATTTACACGTATATACAGGTCTATCACTAAGCTTAATAAATAATAAGTACAACTAATAATAAGTCTAACAAACACTAAGCCTAAGAATAATACGATCTACGAATAATTAAATTCAATAATACTATTAGCAATGTTTGAGTTCAAACGAATCCACGGTCACCGGGATAACTCCTTACTAAGCGAAACTAACTTAGACGCAAATGCGATCGTCGAAAATGCTCGATGTATCACTCTCCAAGGCAATCGCAAGAATGCCAGCCTCGTGGAGATTTTTCTCCCTGTACGATTGCATTTTGTTTTCTATACCCGTTTGGAAGCATCGAGAAGGTTCCAAACGCCGTTGCTAGGCACACTCGTTGGAAGCATCGAGAAAGTTCCAAACGCCGTTGCTAGGCAGTTTGTGCCTGGAGTTTTGATTACTAATACAATGTATGTCCCATTGCATCGGCACCTCCGAGGCAACATCACACGTGGCTAGGCCCGCTCTCGAGGCCGCATGCCGCCACAACCACATTTCTCGGAAAACACATACAACCACTCCAGACCTCCGTTAGATAAAACATCCATCCCGTGACCGTGGCTACGTTCAGCGACCGATTGTCACCTCGAACCCAATCTCGCTTATTACAAATCTTAAGCAATTACAAATATAATAAAATCTAGGCTAAGGTACTAGAGGATGTTCCCAAAATTTCCAAGGAAGGGCTTCGGCTTTCCTTTCATCTCCGACATATATATATGTATATATATATTTACGTGACAAGCTTTCATTTCAATCTATATTTAAGATTAATATTTTATCAGTTTCTGTTCGTAACAACATCGAAGTAGTCAATAAGTTTGAAGAGTATAATTAAGGAAGTTATGAAGCAAGAGGTTAAGAACAAATTCTGAAAGAGGTTATGTACAACTCAGTAGTACTGCTTTACATTACTTTGCGAATTACTTTTCAAGCATAAAAATAGTTTAACAGCCACTTATAGTTACTTCCTTACCATTACATTCATTAAATTCGTTTGATTTTGTAAACAAAATAACCACGCTGACCAGTCTCTCATTTAAAATAGAATTATTTTGTCATATATCCAACAGTTTACTTTCTCTTCGTAAATATTATTAATAATTTTATCGATTTCGTATACTTCCATCCTTCGTATAAGTGACAATGAATCAGAAGAGTTTCATAGCAATATTGAACAACATACAGTCAACTACAACACCATTAGATACATCCACCATACAGTCAACTACAACACCATTAGATAACAGCAATACAATAGATTATAATTTTCTACGTGTCATTGATTCATCATCATCATTTTCCATTTTTTTAGCATATGTAAAAACCATCCAATTTAAAATGTTTAAATAACAATAGCCTATACAATATAATTTTATGTAAAAAAATTGATTATACCGTGTTTTAAAACCGTGCTTTAAAATCGATATTCGCTGAAACAATACATCGCTCTGCGCTTCCAATTTGTTTTCGCACGAAGTATCAGTCCACTCATTGTTACCGTCACCATCTCTACCGTAATCTATATTACTCGAATAAATTCTATATCTTGATTATTTTAACGAACTTCCTTATTTTTTGTTTTTTATGACTTTAATTGGCAATTTCCATAATGTTCTATAACTTGACAATAGACTGATAATATTTCAGGATATATATATATGTCGGAGATGAAAGGAAAGCCGAAGCCCTTCCTTGGAAATTTTGGGAACATCCTCTAGTACCTTGGCCTAGATTTTATTATAGTTGTAATTGTTTAAGATTTGTAATAAGCGAGATTGGGTTCGAGGTGACAATCGGTCGCTGAACGTAGCCACGGTCACGGGATGGATGTTTTATCTAACGGAGGTCTGGAGTGGTTGTATGTGTTTTCCGAGAAGTGTGGTTGTGGCGGCATGCGGCCTCGAGAGCGGGCCGAGCCACGTGTGATGTTGCCTCGGAGGTGCCGATGCAATGGGACATACATTGTATTTAGTAACCAAAACTCCAGGCAGAAACTGCCTAGCAACGGCGTTTGGAACTCTCTCGATGCTTCCAACGAGTGTGCCTAGCAACGGCGTTTGGAACCTTCTCGATGCTTCCAAACGGGGATAGAAAACAAAATGCAATCGTACAGGGAGAAAAATCTCCACGAGGCTGGCATTCTTGCGATTGCCTTGGAGAGTGATACATCGAGCGTTTTCGAGGATCGCATTTGCGTCTAAGTTAGTTTCGCTTAGTAAGGAGTTATCCCGGTGACCGTGGATTCGTTTGAACTCAAACATTGCTAATAGTATTATTGAATTTAATTATTCGTAGATCGTATTATTCTTAGGCTTAGTGTTTGTTAGACTTATTATTAGTTGTACTTATTATTTATTAAGCTTAGTGATAGACCTGTATATACGTGTAAATAAAATCTCGGCTTTGTGAAACGATGGCTAGTCCACCTGAAGAGTCGTCGCGCGCCCAAAATTCGAATCGTGATCCGACATCAGAAGTGGGATTAGAACCGTTTAAAGTGCTACAAGAGCAAATGGTCCTTATGCGCGAGTTGATTCAGAAGCTAGCGCACAAACCGGGGGAGCAAAGACCGAGTACGGAATCTAAGGATGCAACGTTACCACGTTTTGACCCCGAAGGCGCGGGCGCCGATCCATCCGCGTGGTGCTCTCATGCTGATCTGATTTTGAAAGACCACCCGATGCAAGAGAGTGCGTTACTTTCCGCTCTAAATCGCGCCCTAAGGGGTTCTGCTGCGCATTGGCTTTCACAAATGGTGCGCGGTGGAAAGCTTACCTGGCCAACGTTTAAGGAACAATTTCTTTCGCGTTTTGGTGGCAGAGAGACAGCCGCTTCGGCGTTAATAAGGATATCCAGAGAACGACCGTCGGAGACTGAATCTCCGGGAGCGTACGGTAGTCGCCTCCGCTCCATGCTGCAGATGAAGTTACAAGATCTAACGATGCCCGAAGTGATCAATGCCCTCGCCCTTTATATGCTGAGTTCACAAGATCGACGCTTTCGGCGACTAACGCTCGCGAATAATATCAGGACGGAGGACCAATTTCATGATGAAATGAGGATTCTCCCTTACAACGATCAGCCGACATTTTCGCCAAGAAATTCACTAACGGAACCTGAAGCTAAACGCAGCAGGCTATCAGTTCCTCGGATTAAGTGCTACCGCTGTGGTGCTCACGGACATAGGAGAACGGAGTGTCGCCTGCAAACACAAACGGGGAAGGAGCAAGATATACGAAGCCCGAAGGAAAAACGACCAGCCGCATCGTCGAAGGTGACCTGCTTCAAATGCCACGAGGAGGGACATATCGCGCCTAATTGCCCATCATCGCGGAAAAGAAACTACGATTCCATTGACGAACGCCGGATCGACTCCTGTGTAGTAGAAGCTCCGGCTGGTAGATTAAGCCATCTGGGTGAGTCGTATCCATTTTACTTTGATTCTGGGGCCGAGTGTTCGTTAATCAAAGAGTCCCTAGCCTCGAAATTTTCGGGCAAAAGAATAACCGATGTGGTAGTGATGCGGGGGATCGGGAATACTTGTATTAAGAGTACACTTCAGATTTTTTCCACTGTTCGTATTAACGATCTTACATTGGAGATAGTTTTTCATGTCCTTGCTGACGATTACCTAAAATACGACATCATGATTGGTCGCGAGATTTTGAGCCAGGGATTCGACGTAAATATCGCGCAAGATAGCCTCGTTATTTGTAAAACAAAGGTCGTTAACGCTTGTGGTAAAGTCGCAGAAGATGCGGTCAACATTAACGAGGTTGACACTGATGTGATCGGTAACTATAAAGATCGATTAATCTCTGTTCTCGAAAAATTCAAAGAATCATTCATTACGGGTTTCCCGCGTACTCGCGTCAGTACGGGCCAGTTGGAAATACGGCTAATCGATCCCAACGTCACCGTGCAGAGAAGCCCTTACAGGCTTAGCGTGGAAGAGCGAAGAATAGTACGCGAGAGGATAGACGAGTTAATTAAAGCACAAATTGTAAAACCTAGTAATTCGCCGTTCGCGAGCCCTATAATACTCGTGAAGAAGAAGGACGGCTCAGACAGATTGTGCGTAGACTTTCGAGCGCTGAATAAAAATACGGTCGCGGATCGGTATCCCTTACCCCTTATTGCTGACCAAATCGCGAGATTGCAGAGTGCGAGATACTTCATTAGCCTGGACATGGCTAGCGGATTTCACCAGATCCCCATTCACCCTAACTCGACGGAATATACTGCGTTCGTTACCCCCGACGGTCAATACGAATACGTGACGATGCCGTTTGGGTTGAAAAATGCACCAGCCGTTTTCCAGAGAGCCATTTTCAAGGCCTTAGGCGACCTCGCTTATTCGTATGTCGTTGTTTATTTGGACGACGTTCTAATAATCGCCGACTCAATAGATCAAGCTCTAGAAAGGTTGCACACTGTACTAAACACTCTCGTAAACGCCGGATTTTCTTTCAATTTCGCTAAATGTTCTTTTCTGAAGACGTCGGTACTTTATTTGGGATATGTAATTCGTAACGGAGAAGTTCGTCCAAACCCGGGAAAAATACAAGCTTTGAATTCTTTACCTGTACCGTCGACCGTCACACAGCTTAGGCAGTTTATAGGTTTGGCCTCTTACTTCCGAAAATTTATTCCTAAATTTTCGCAAGTGATGAAACCCTTGTACGCACTCACTTCTAGTAACAAGCACATAACTTGGACGGACAGGCACGAAAAGATAAGACAACAGATAATTTCCGTTCTGACCGACGCGCCGGTGTTAATGCTATTTGATCCCAATCGTCCCATAGAGCTACATACCGACGCTAGTTCGGAGGGGTATGGAGCTATTTTAATGCATAGAGTCGAAAAGGAAAACAGAGTCATCGAATATTATAGTAAAAGGACCAGTCCCGCGGAATCTAGGTATCATTCGTACGAACTGGAGACACTAGCAGTAGTCAGCGCCGCTAAGCATTTCCGACACTACTTACATGGACGGAAATTCTTAGTAGTTACGGACTGTAATTCTTTGAAAGCCTCCAGCAACAAAGTAAACTTAAACGACCGGGTTTATAGGTGGTGGGCTTATTTGCAAACATTCGATTTTGACATCATGTATCGAGAGGGTAAACGAATGGCCCACGTAGATTTCTTTTCGCGAAACCCCGTAGACTTGAATCGCCGTATGATAGACAAGGTCGCAGAGAAAGAGATTAATCTGGCCGAGATCTCCGAAGACTGGCTATTAGCGGAGCAACGTCGTGATCCGCAAATCTCCGAAATCGTTAATAAATTACAGAACGAAGAGCTCGCGGAAGATATCGCGAATACCTACGAACTGCGATCCGGTACACTTTACCGTAAAGTACAACGAAAGGGCAGAACCCTTTGCTTACCCATTGTTCCGAGAGGTTTTAGATGGTCCGTCATCAACCATGTGCATCAGTCAATTATGCACTTAGGATGGGATAAAACGCTCGAGAAGCTCTATGAGTATTATTGGTTCGAGGGAATGGCGAAGTATGTTCGCAAGTTTGTCGAGAACTGCCATGCTTGTAGAGTTTCGAAGGCTAGTTCAGGTAAAATACAGGCTGAACTGCATCCTATACCTAAGACCGGCATACCGTGGCATACGGTGCATATGGACATAACGGGCAAGCTGAGTGGCAAGCATGACTCGAAAGAGTATGTCGTCGTCTTGATCGATGCCTTTACGAAATTCGTGCACTTATATCACACACGCAAATTGGATTCGCTCAGCGTTATCAAGGCACTTAAGTCCGCCGTGTTTTTGTTCGGTAGACCCTGTCGGATAATAGCAGATCAGGGTAGATGTTTCACGGGCCGGGAGTTTCAAGAATTCTGTGCAAGCAAACAAATCAAAGTTCATTTGATCGCGACCGGTGCAAGTAGGGCCAATGGGCAAGTAGAGCGTGTTATGAGCACGTTAAAAAATATGTTCACAACGGTAGAAACGACCGGGCGTTCATGGCAAGACGCGATCGGGGAGATGCAATTGGCTTTGAATTGCACCATCAACCGCGTAACCAAATCGAGTCCTTTAGAGTTATTGATTGGTAGAGCAGCAAGACCGTATGACTTATTACTACCTGATAACATCGAGGAAAAAGAAATAGATATCTCCAGTGTAAGACAACAGGCAATAAAAGAGATGGAAACTAGTGCTAGGTATGACAAAGAGAGATTCGATAAAACCAAAGCTAAAGTAGTTAGGTTTAATCCTGGTGATTTGGTACTACGCCAAAATGAAGAAAGGAACCAGACAAAATTGGATCCAAAATTCAGGGGTCCGTTTGTGATATCGGAGGTCCTGGAAGGAGACCGATATACCTTGAAAACACTGGATGGGAAAAGGTCATACAAGTACAGTCATGACAGGTTAAGGAAAATGCCGGATAGTCGCATTCCTGCGGAGTTGGATGTCTGTTGTGATGACGAGAACAGTGACCATGGCGATGTGAGTACCCCGATCCCAGAGGATCGTAGAATTATATGAGCCCAGGTGCGGCCATGGGACGGAGTTCAGTGCGGTCAGGCACTGGGAGTGACGATGTCACGAAGCTGGGAGCCGGTTTAGTACCGACAGCGACGATGTCACGAAGCTGGGAGCCGGTTTAGTACCGACAGCGACGATGTCACGAAGCTGGGAGCCGGTTTAGTACCGACAGCGACGATGTCACGAAGCTGGGAGCCGGTTTAGTACCGACAGCGACGATGTTACGAAGCTGGGAGCCGGTTTAGTACCGACAGCGACAATGCCACGAGGTTGGAGCTGGTTTAGTACCGACAGCGACAATGCCACGAGGTTGGAGCTGGTTTAGTACCGATAGCGACAATGTCACGAGGTTGGAGCTGGTCTAGTACCGACAGCGACAATGTCACGGATTTGGAGCTGGTCTAGTACCGACAGCAACGATGTCACGAAGCTGGAGCTGGTCTAGTACCGACAGTGACAATGTCACGAGGCTGGAGGCGGTCTAGTGTTGACAGCGATCGTGTTACGAAGCTGGTTATGTAACGAACTTTGAGAGTATGTGCGATTCGAAGGATGAGACCCATTTGGGTGTGAAATCGAGAATGGTCCGTCATGTCATTACGACCCGACTGAAAGCACGCAGAATGCAACTGGCACTTTGAATGCTAATCACAATGACACTAATCTTGTTTCCTTTTGTTTTGTTAACGAAGGTACACCCGAGGACGTGTGATAGTCAGGATGGCCGTGTCGGAGATGAAAGGAAAGCCGAAGCCCTTCCTTGGAAATTTTGGGAACATCCTCTAGTACCTTGGCCTAGATTTTATTATAGTTGTAATTGTTTAAGATTTGTAATAAGCGAGATTGGGTTCGAGGTGACAATCGGTCGCTGAACGTAGCCACGGTCACGGGATGGATGTTTTATCTAACGGAGGTCTGGAGTGGTTGTATGTGTTTTCCGAGAAGTGTGGTTGTGGCGGCATGCGGCCTCGAGAGCGGGCCGAGCCACGTGTGATGTTGCCTCGGAGGTGCCGATGCAATGGGACATACATTGTATTTAGTAACCAAAACTCCAGGCAGAAACTGCCTAGCAACGGCGTTTGGAACTCTCTCGATGCTTCCAACGAGTGTGCCTAGCAACGGCGTTTGGAACCTTCTCGATGCTTCCAAACGGGGATAGAAAACAAAATGCAATCGTACAGGGAGAAAAATCTCCACGAGGCTGGCATTCTTGCGATTGCCTTGGAGAGTGATACATCGAGCGTTTTCGAGGATCGCATTTGCGTCTAAGTTAGTTTCGCTTAGTAAGGAGTTATCCCGGTGACCGTGGATTCGTTTGAACTCAAACATTGCTAATAGTATTATTGAATTTAATTATTCGTGGATCGTATTATTCATTAGGCTTAGTGTTTGTTAGACTTATTATTAGTTGTACTTATTATTTGTTAAGCTTAGTGATAGACCTGTATATACGTGTAAATAAAATCTCGGCTTTGTGAAACGATGGCTAGTCCACATGAAGAGTCGTCGCGCGCCCAAAATTCGAATCCCGATCCGACATATACATACATCATGTTTTTGAGGATTCTGTAGTAAAATATATTATAATAAATTATAGGAAAAACAAACTATTTAAGAAAAAATTACCACCTTCGAGTAATAAATTATAGAAGGTTACCAATGTAATTTAAAACTTAAAACTTAAAAATAATCTATTACACGTAACAAAGAAAAAGATTTCTTCGCAAACGGTAACTCGAAAATTACAGCCATTGCTGTAGAAACATAGTTTTACAGGGAGAAGAATTTCGCTAGAAACTCTCGACGATGTCACATCAAGCGAAAATTCAATAAAGCGATTACTAACCATACTACCAGCGGCAATCGTGTTACGGCAATTCGTAAATAAGTTAGTCTTCTATTTGCAGAAACGTCTCTGGCAATATCGTCACACTCTTGATTACGTCGGCGCTATCAAATGGTCTTTGGAAGAAAGGTTTCCATTATCTACTTTTGCCCATGGCGTCGTTCCAACAAATGAATTCGAGTTCTGAATCGCTTTGTCTCGTATTACGACTTTATAACGGTGTTTCTTTAAACTTTAAACGATCGTAATAAATGTATTTACCCTGAATCATTTATAAACTGAACCGGAATATAAAATTTTATTCCGCAAAAATCATAAAGTTGAAAGTTAGGAACGAATAACAAATGAATAACCTAGTTTCATTAAAAGGCACGTGGTTAAGGTACGCCAATCCGCGTAATAACTTTGACACTCCAATTATTATAAAATATGTATCCTTAAGGGATTTTTTTGCGCGAATGCAAAATACTTTTCATACGTGCATAAATACTGAATAAATGGGACGTGATTTTCAATATTTCTTTTTGTAGAATTTATAACAAAGTAACTTTTTCACAAATGTTTTCGCTAACATTTTTACAACGTAAATGTCTTCTTTTGTAATTAATAATTTCAACATTTCTCTGAACTTCCTTCGTTGCGATAAAAAAAATATACAAAGCTTATGACGTGCTTGTTTAAAAATATTTATACGGAACAAGACTTTGAATTTGTCAGACCAATCGTCCTAACGAACGAATAAATTAAACGACCCGTAACAAAAAATTATTCCTGTCATTGTTGAGTGGCGGAAACCATTTATAACACGTCCCATACAGCGTAGATCGCATACACGTCTTAGGATGTATTTTTGGTACTTATATATACTCTATATATATTCTTACTCTATATATACTTATATGTACTCTATATATATTCTCTATCTTAGATATACCATAAAATATTTCGTGAAATCGCGTATTCGTGTCTAATGTCAGGGATTCTCTTTCCACAAGTCCGCGTTTTCTATATTATCTTTCTTCCTTATCAGTAGGCATTCTCACAATTTGTGATTAATACTGCTCGTACAGGAATGTTAGGTTTTTGACGTTGTAAAATTTCACGTGAAATAATAATGCCTATATATTGACTAATTTATCAATTAATTAAATCCGTGTATATCAAGTTTTCTATAATTTACTACTTTCGTGTAACTACAGAAATTTGATGCAATATAAAACTTGATTAAAACAGCGATTCATTAGGAAACGAGAATAATGATGCAAATATTTTTTGTAGCCATTATATAAGATTTCGATCGCATAATTAATCAGTATCAACTTACCGGTCTTTAACGGTAGAATAGAAAGAAGTGCAGGCGGTACAGAGACCGCAATTATGATCACTTTCAGGTAGAATCTCCAACAGTGGTACATCTTCTTAGTCGTAATAAGTCGCGATCAGAAGCGTAAAAGAAGTTTAGCAGTGGCGTAAGTACCGCACTAGCCAGAAGTATCTGCGACAGAAATCAGAATACACTCTTTTTCGCATGGTTGGATCAATTTCGCGTGGGACTAACCTGATTGAACCTAACGCGGGATAATTGTGTTAAGGAAGTGATACATTTACACTGTACATGAGAGTGTGTGTGTAAGGGCCAGAGGGCGTCAAGGTCTTAGTGGAGACAAAAGACTGTTGCTAGATGTTAGAAGAATCTAGGATAGTCGGTTGGCGACAAGCGTGCGTGCAAGACGTTCTTCAGAGTGTAATATAGATGTATAACTGTTGTGTGGGAAATATAGTCAATTATTTGTATTCCCAAATCCTCGAATTTCCTTAACATGGTAGCAGAGCGTGGTTACTAGTTTTGCAAGATATTTAGTGCGTGGTTACGATCTTGCGAGTGAGTTTTCAGTAAAGAAAAAAAAACTTTCAGAGGAACAAAATATACTTCGAGCACGTAGGAACGCTTGAGTAAGAAAAGAAAAAAAAAGAAGAATCAATTAAAATGGAGAGATCGGAAATCATGATACCTATATTCGATGGCGAGGATTATGGAATGTGGAAGGCGAGCACGAGGCGGGTGTCGTGTAAAATTAAGGTAAAAATAAGGAACTTGTTAATTTCCGAAAAGGAGATTAAGTTCTTTTTATTTTTTACTCAATTTATACAATTTTTTCGGTTCGCGATGATACACTTTCGATACTTGGATTAGTTAAGAATTTTTTTATTAGACTGACTGGATGATTTTGAAGGGAGCATTTATATTCTTCCATTCGTTGCAGTGGGAGAAGGTTTTGTTTATACTTAGTGTAAAATTCGGAGAACGGCTGGAGTGATCGAATGCCACTCAGGCGGCTGAGAACGGGTGCTGACCGGACGGTCACACGCGATAAGGCGTTCGGAATTTCGGTTTGTTATATACAGTTACTCGAATTTCGTCTGTGACATTCCCCCCTTCTTAGATTGAACTTGATCCCTTAAGTTTTCTTCAGAAGACTTTTGTGGAATCGGACTTGACGTGGCTTGAAAATTACAGCTGATTCCTCCTCTCCATCTGAGTGGTATGTGTTGGTTGGAATATAGATGTTGGGTGTTGAGCCCAGGGTGAGTGGTACTGGTGGGGCTGTCGCATTGTGGCTGTTGATTACAGTTTCATTTCGGCAGCAAAATAAATTGATACATAATTTGTTCGGTATACATTTCCTGATGCATTTGAATACCCCTATTTTGTTTAATCCATATATACCTAGTATGCCTAATGCTATGTACCCTAATATCTGGAGCGTGGTCAGTCCCCAATACTGTATATTTTTAATTCTGTGTTCGAAATTAAGAGTTTCTATCTCGTCGCCTATTTTATCGATCGTTGTTTTATAGCCTTGTAAATTATCTATTATTTTCGGTGCTCGCTCGAGTTTATCTAATAGATGAGTGAAACTATCGTTTGTTTTGAGCGCTAGGGTTTTTGTTTTGATTTCGTATATGACTTCGTTTTTTGTTTCGCCTATACGCATGTGTTCGTCTTTGTAGAATATATCGCAAGAAGTGTTAGCTCTTATGATGGAAGGCTTGTCAAGTTTTTGTAAGGTATGTTTCGTTTGGCAAATTGTGTCTATTTCTATCGGATTTGCTGGTATCGCAATGTAACAGTTGCTAGTTTTGAGCGGTATAAAGCTAATGTCTTCAATCTTAAGTACAGTTATTTGACAATGTTCAATGTGTGGTTTGAAATTTATTATTTCGCTGCGACAATCGGTTTTTGAATTTCTGTCATGGATTGGTAGTGTTTGTTTGCATATAGTGGTTCCGGCTCGATTCTTACAAAGTTTGTTGAAATACTCGATATCAGCGTTTATAAATGAAAGACCTGAAGTTAAATATATCTGATGTTCGACTACTGGAGCCAAAAATACTCCATTTCTTTTACTCGGGATAGGATATACTTGTAATATGTTCCATTCTGTGTTAGAGACTAAAGGTACTATGATTTTGAAAAATATTTTGTCATCTATTGTGAAGATTTTAAGATCACTGATGTCGAGTATGAATTGAAAATGTTCGGTTTTGGCAGAAATCGCGGTGTTGTACATCTGGCTACCTATTGCCTTGGCGTAATTTTCTATGAATTCATTGGGGTCAAGTATTTGTGGACTAATTATTCCTTGTTTGCCTAATATCATGACGTTAAGTATTTCATCTAATTGGAAGTGTAAAGTTTGCATCGCGGTGTCGACTTTCATGATCATCTTAAGCATAGATCTATCGATATTTGCCTGCTGTTGTAATTTTAATATATCACTATATGATCTCTCTAAGTGGTTTAGGTTTTCTGAGTTTACAATTTTTCTAATAAGTGCTGTTTGATTAGCTATTATGGTCTTGATTTTATTATTATCATCGAATAGTTTGTCCATATTTTTGTTTATGAGCGTAAGATCATCATCGTCGAGAGTCCCGAACAGACTTTTCGATACGGAACCTATGATGTTAAGCAAACCTCGTGTGCTCCGGGTATGTGTTAACGCTTTCAAGTGTTTTGCGAGTTGTTTTAGGTTATTGATGCGATTTTGTAATCCGCCTAACTCTTCGACGTATTGTTTGCTGATTGCACGTGAGTCTATTGTTAATTTATATGATTCTATTGCGCTTATCTGTTCGTATATGTCGCTAGTGTCTAATCCTACTATTACATTGGCAGTGTCGCTGTATAAATATCCTTTTCCTATGTTTTCTACGAATACAGAGTTTCCTTCTAATGGTGTAATATTTATTTGCGCGGATACTATTCCGGCAAAGAGGAGCGTCGACCTGGAAAGTAAGGTTTTAAACGATTACCGTGTATCTTTTTGTCTTGAATCAGATAGTATGGAGTACATACTTTATCAATCGTGTACGGTCCTAACCATTCCACATCAAGTTTATGCCTTTTATGATCGTTATGTATTAAAACAGAGTCTCCTTCTTTGAAAACTGATTGAGGTTTTATAATTTTACGTTTTTGATCGCGCTGATATCGCTGTTTACTTTTGATCAATGTTTCGCGAGCGTGTCGGAGTCTAGAGTCCCATTCCTTTTTGCGGAACGTGACTTCGTCTGCGTATGTGCGTTGGGGATTCTTGGATATTGTGGAGGGAAGATTGGCTTGGTGTCCGAATGTGAGTTCGAATGGCGTGTAACCAGTAGAGTCGTGTATCATTGTGTTATATGCAAGGCATACAAAGTTAAGTTGATCGTCCCATTCTTCATCCGAATTTCGCTGTATCGATTTTAACATGTCTGTTATTACTGCGTGTGTCCGTTCTAACGATCCGTTACTTTGTGGGTGGAAGGATGTCGTTTTGATATGTTTGATTTTGAACGCGTCTTCGTACTGTTGCATTAAACTAGATATAAAATTCTGTCCGCGGTCAGTTAATATCTTTTTTGGAGCGGAAAAGATGTAAATGTAATGATTCAAGAGTGCGTTCCAAATTGTTTCCGTTTGCTGAGTTTTTAGTGGTACGAGTATTAAGTATTTTGTCAATTCGTCATGTATGGATAGAATGTACTGATTGCCTTTTTTCGTCTTTTTCAGTGGGCCTAATAAGTCCATAGCAATTTTATCGTTTGGTTCGAGGGGTGTGTCGGTGATACAAGGTTCTTCGCGCGGTCTGATACGTGTAGTTTTAGATGTTTGACAGGTGTCGCATGATTCTATATGTTGTTGTATACGTTTCATCAAATCTGGTACTCTGTGCCGTTCACGAATGCGATCGTATGTCTTTTGTATACCGGGGTGTCCTACTAAATCGTGATTTTCTTTCAATAATTCGTCTATTTCTTCGTCGCTATATGTTTGAATTGGTTCCCATGCAAAATTTAATTCTTTTACGGTGTCGTTCAGGAATAGTAAAATTTGTTTGATCGCGTTCTTTTCGGTCTCTGTGAAACTGTCGTAGCCTATACCTATCTTTTCGTTTATATGAATAATTTCGTTTAATTTAGTTAACCATTCGATTCTGTCGTAATTTCCTAGCTCTGTTTTGGATAATTGATAGAAAGATTTACGGTTCGGAGTCATTTTGAGAATTTTGGGTAACGCGTCGGTAGATTTTTCCCAATCGTGATATTTTTTATCGAGTTCTATGTTCAAATTTTCGCGTCGTCTGGTCAGAACATGTATTCTAGATAGTGCGTCGGCTGCAGTATTATCTTTTCCTTTCGTGTATCCTATGTCGTATTCGTATTCTTTTAGTTTTAATCGCCATCTCATCAAGCGTGATGAGGGGTCTTTGCAATTCTGTAACCATTTTAGTGCTTGGTGATCGGTTCGGATGAGGAATTTCCGTCCTAACAGATATTGTCGGAGGCGTTTCACGGCCCATACTATTGCTAAAAGTTCTTTTTCTGTAGTGGAATAATTTCGTTCCGGTGGGTTTAGAGTTCGCGAGATATAACAACATGGATGTCCGTCCTGTGATAAGATTGCACCTATACCTTCGTTACTGGCGTCAGTCGTTAATGTGAATGGTTTCGCAAAGTCTGGGAATTTTAGTACGGGTGATGAACAGAGTTTGTCTTTTAATGTCTGGAATGCTTCCAGGGTTTTATCTGTCCAATGAAATGGTGTCTCCTTTTTTGTAAGTTCGGTCAATGGTTTCGCGATCTTAGAAAAGTTTCTGATGAACTTACGGTAATAACCTGCTAGTCCTAAGAACGATTTGATGTCTGTGGGATTACGTGGCTGTTTGAAATTGCTAACGGCTTCTAATTTTTTGGGATTTGGCTTTACATCTTCGGCGGTTACTATATGTCCAAGATATTCTAATTCTGGTTTGAGAAATTCGCACTTGTCCGGCTGTATTTTGAGTCCGAGTTCGCGTAGGCGTTGCAATAATATCGCGAGGTTGCTATTGTGCTCTTCAATCGACTGTCCGAATATTATAATGTCGTCTAAATATACGAAGCAATGTTTATTTATGAGTCCTCTTAGCGCGGTATCCATCATGCGTTGAAATGTTGCAGGTGCATTCTTTAAACCGAATGGCATCCTATTGTAATGATAGTGTCCTTGTGGTGTGGAGAATGCTGTGTACTTTTTAGAGTCTATGTCCATTGGGATTTGGTGAAATCCGGAGGATAAATCGAGGGCTGAGAAGAATTTTGCGTTGCCTAGTTGAGATAGTATGTCGTCTATGTCAGGTAATGGATATGCGTCCTGGTCAGTTAGTTCGTTTATTTTTCTGAAGTCTATTACAATTCGCCATTTCTGTTTCCCTGAGGCGTCTGCCTTTTTTGGTACTACCCAGACTGGTGAATTGTAAGGAGAATCAGATGGTTCTATAATGTTCTTTTGTAGCATTTCGTCCATTTGTCGTTTGATTTCTTCTTTATGGCATTCAGGCGGTCGGTAAGATTTTGTGTTAATGATTTTATTTTCTTTTAACGTTATTGTGTGTTTAGCAAGATTAGTGCATGGTAATAAGTCGGTCTCTAGATTGAATACGTCAAGGTAGAACAGCAATATCTTTTCGATTGGTTCACGGAGGGTTTTCTCTATATGCGAAAGTCTAACTAAATCTTTAAACGTGGAGACTTGATCATACGTATTTGAATTTTCGATAAAATTAGTCATTTTGGCTGGGCACTCACCACCATTGATAAAGCATATCGTTGTCGGTTTTCCTTCCAGGTAGACTGTTTTTGACACTGCTTGTTTTGGAGGTACGTCGTTTTCCTGTTGCAATAAAAGTATATTATTGTCAAGTTTTAATTGTTGATTCGAGAGTTCAAATTTGAATTTAGATAGGGCTGGCAAACCGAGTATGCCGTCTTCTATAATTGGAAAGTTGTCTTCTACCACAAATAATTCTAGAGTTTTGCCAAATAGTTTTATCAAAGCGTGTTCGTTGGTTTTAAATTTAGAGTGTCCCATCGAGAATTTCCGTTCTTTTGTTATTCTTGGTCGTAATACGCATCTTCGCTTGAGTATATTAATTCCTGCTCCGCTGTCAATGAGGAATTTATGTCGCTGTCCGTCGGATCGTAAAAGTACTGTGGGTAGTCTTCCTGTTGTGGCGTTAATTCGTAGGTCTGGTCTATTGGTTCCTCTATTTCTTCCTTGTGTGTCTCGAGATTGTGGACTGCTGGTGGTCTCGGAAATTGGCTGGGTGTTCGAAAATTTTTACATTGACTGGAGACATGTCCGATTTGGTTGCATTTGAAGCATTTTAATTGTGTCCTTTGGGCAAGTGGTATTTGTTCGGTTTGTCGGAAGCTTCTTGGCATTGGATTGGGTGTTGGAGTTGGTTTTTTAGTGATCGGATTAGGATTATTGGTTGTTAGTCGTTGCTGCTCAGGAAGTCGTAATCGTTCTATTGGTTTTAGTCGTCGATTTCGATCTTCCCTGAAGAATCGCTCGATGTCGGTGGCTTTCTTTTCGGCTTCAAGGATATTGTATGGTGGATTGGCGAGTAGTAATTGTCCTATTTCGCCTTTCAGGCCTCGGATAAAATCGATCACGGAGTCTTTTAAAATCCTGTCGTTCATAGCTCGTCTAGTAATTTCGTCACGGTATTCGTTCGTTATACTGTATTGTAACTTATTGAGTGCTCTGCGGAACCTGATGATATAACTTTGCACACTTTCGTCGTGACGCTGTCTCGTTTCGCGTAGCTGGTCTTGATGTTCTCTAACAGAGTCTTGGGTGGCTACGTTTCGTCTTAGGGCATCGTACAGGTGTCCGTATTCGTATATCGATATATTGCAGATGGCCATTGCGGCTTTACCCGTGATTTTCCCGATTTTAATCATTTTTAATAGTAACGTGGGTTCGCTACACATGGCTCGTAATTCGCGTACTTCGCGTATGAATTCTTCTACTCCGATATTGTCTTCGCCGTTTAATTGCGGAATACATACTATCGCGTCTTTGGCCCGTAAGCTCGGAGAGGCGAATTGCGGTGGACGGTCTTCGTAAGAGGGATGGTTGTCTTCTTCTGTTCGAATTGGAACGCATGGTGGGGAAGTTCTATCTCTCGCGGCAACAGATTCGTCCATAGTAATAAGGGAGCCTAGTTCTGTAGTAGCGTCGCGTCCTATTTTTATTTTAGAGATATTTTTGCCTAATAGTTCTATTTCCGCTGCACGCTTCTTATTTTCACTGTCGGCCGTCCGTTGTGTCTCTTCTACACGTTGCGCAAGAATTTCAATTTGTTTTTGAATTACGTCGAGTATGGCACGAATCGAATTGTCCGTACCTCCGTTTGTAGAAACGGTTTCAATAGTTTCGACTTTGTCTTTTCGTGATGTGGGCATGATTCTAATTGAGCTTATTGAGTCTGAACTACTGTTGCTATTTGGACTCGAAGCGCTTGAGAAACTGGGTTTTTTCACACGGTATCGTGAAAATGAATCCAGATTTTTCAGCTTACCGTAGTAGCTATGGCCGTTGAGGAGTCTCAGGGATGTTTCCTCTCTGGTTGGTTTTAGATTCCGAATCTTATTCGTAGGCTTGCTCTGCGCTGACCGTAGTCCTCTCGTCTAGTTTCACCGTAATGGAACGTTGAAAGTTGCTGCAGGGCCTCGTAGTAGCAAAGATTCGCACTGGGTCCGTTGATCCTTCGATCTTCAATGATGCGCGTACGCCGAAATCGTAATTTCGTTTGCACTGAAGTGAATAGATCCTGGCACGGATCGCCAAAAATGTCGTGTAAAATTAAGGTAAAAATAAGGAACTTGTTAATTTCCGAAAAGGAGATTAAGTTCTTTTTATTTTTTACTCAATTTATACAATTTTTTCGGTTCGCGATGATACACTTTCGATACTTGGATTAGTTAAGAATTTTTTTATTAGACTGACTGGATGATTTTGAAGGGAGCATTTATATTCTTCCATTCGTTGCAGTGGGAGAAGGTTTTGTTTATACTTAGTGTAAAATTCGGAGAACGGCTGGAGTGATCGAATGCCACTCAGGCGGCTGAGAACGGGCGCTGACCGGACGGTCACACGCGATAAGGCGTTCGGAATTTCGGTTTGTTATATACAGTTACTCGAATTTCGTCTGTGACACGGGCATGGGTTCCCGGGGCATAGGACCATGCCCTGGGAAACCCCGATGGATCTGATGTTCTCTTACAGTCGGGTGGCGGCCGATCGGTGCCCTTGGCACCCGTCGGTTCGCCGATCCGGTGCGGAGAACTTCGGAGAAGTTGGCGGGCCCATGCCTGTCAAGACCACTCACCTCACCTTCTCGCGGGGCTCCCTGTCGCCCTGCACCGGCTTCGACCGGGGCAGGGTGCGAAAGAGTGAGTGGCACCAGGACGGAGACTTCGACGACGACCTTGGCGAAAAACAAACAAAGAAACATGGAAATGGAGAACAGAAACGACAACGTTTACGGTGCAGGGGAGGGATACCCCAGTACCGGCGCAGTCGCGGGTAGTGAAGTGGGCCCCGCTGCGTCGATATCTCGCGACCACGGCCGTTCGAGGGTGGACCGTCAGGCCCCCGGACGCGTTTATACGACTGGCGACGGAACAGCAGGAGAGAGGAGGAGGATAACCACAGGAGGACATCCAGAGGATGACAGGACGGAGACCGCGGAGGAGCCTCCGAGGAAGGCGACGAGACGTTCGCCGAGAGCCGCGAACAGGTCCGAGTACGTTTTTCTCGCGCCGACCACGATGGACGACGGCACGACACCGTTGGCCGGGGGATCGCGGGGGCGGGCGAGGTCCGACGACGAGGAGTCGGTCGCCTCGTTCGCCTTGCGCTCGTCGCTGGCTTCGATGGCGTCCAGGTGCAAGAGGAAGAGAACGGGAGCCACGACAACACCGGAGGTGTCGGAGGAGTTGGAGGTGCAGATGAAGACGAGCTCCCCGGCCGAAATCAGCGCAGGTTTGACGATGCACGTGTCGGAGATAATGCACGTCGCGACGACGTCGTCGAACTTGAAGGGGACCTACATCAGATCCCTTAAAAACGCGGCGAGTTATATCACCGCCGCGTGGAACGAGGAATCCGCAAGGAGGGCGAGGCCAGCGCGAGGCGCCGGCGACGACGTGGACGCGAGGCTGTCCATGCTGGAGGGGGAGAACGCAGCCCTCCGCCAGGAATTGAGGAGACTGGCTGCCCACGTCAACGAGTGCCCACGATGCGCCAACGCGGCGCCCGAATACGTCCGCGCGCAGTGGGAGGGCGGAAACGACAGGACGCGGCTGGACGCCCTGGAAAGAGCGGTCCGAGAATTGGGACCCTCCATTCTCCGGACAATCGAGGAACGATTCGGGGACGCACGACGGCAACGCACCCCCGAAGGACGACCCAGCGGGGACCGCCCCGTCGCCCCTCCCGCGGCCCAGCCGACGCCGACCCGAAGGGAACGGGAGGACGGCGGATGGGAGCTGGTGGAAACGAAGAGGAAGAGGAGGAGAAACAGGAAGACGGCGAACGGGACGAAGGCAGCCGTCGCCGCCGCCGCCGGAGCAGAGGCGGCGAGGAAAGGGTCGACCGCGCCACCACCGACGCGGGTACGGCGGCAGGAGCAACCCCAGCCGGGCGGCGACACGACGGGCGCACCGAAGGCGAGCGCCCCCGCGACGCAGAGAGGACCACCGCGGGCACCCAAGGTGGTCACGCCCCCTCGCGCACCGCGAACATCCGCGGTGACCCTGACGTTAAACGAGGGAGCGAGGATGTCGTACGCCGACGTCCTGGAGGCAGCGAGAACGAGGATTCCGCTGTCGGAGCTCGGGACGGAGCGCCTGGAGATGAAGAAGGCGATGACGGGCGCCATTATAATACAAGTCCCCGGCGACAAGGACAGGGGAAAGGCGACGCTACTGGCGTCGCGGCTGGCCGAGACCCTGGACCCGACGGCGGTGAGAATCGCCACCCCGACCAGGATGGCGGAGCTACGCGTGACCGGGATAGACATCTCGGTCAAGAAGGAGGAGCTGCGGAGAGCACTGGCCTCGGCGGCGGGATGCGGCAGCGCGGAGGTGCAGGTGGGCGAGATCGGCGCCACCAGAGGCGGCCTCGGGTCGGCATGGATCAAGTGCCCGGCGGCAGGAGCCCGCAAGCTGGCCCAGGCGGAGAAGATAGCCCTGGGCTGGTCAACGGCGAGGATAAGGGCCGTGCCGAAGCGCCCGTTGCAGTGCTTCAGGTGCCTGGAACTGGGGCACGTGCGCGCCACGTGCGTATCCGGCGAAGACCGAGGGCACCTGTGCTACAGGTGCGGCGGGAGCGGACACCGCGCCAGAGGCTGTCCCGCCTCCGCTCCCAAGTGTCCGCTGTGCGAATCGCTCGGGGCACCCGCGAATCACAGGATGGGCGGAGAGGCATGCAATCCCCCGAAGGTCAAGAGGAGGAGACCGACCCGCCAACCAGCAGCGGTAGCAGCAGCAGCAGCAGCAGCCGCCGCGGTACGGACACCAGGAAGCGCCGCCGAACCGACAGCAGCGGCGGATGGCCGGGAGGAGGCCATGGAGGTGACGGCATAGTTCAAGCGCCTGCTGCAATGCAATCTCGGTAGGTCGAGACGAGCGCAAGATCTGCTCGTCCAGACCGTCCGGGAGAACGAGGTGGCCCTGGCGGCGGTGGCCGAACCGCACCGTATACCCGACTCGCCCAACTGGATCGGGGACCTGGACGGATCCGCGGGGATAACGTGGACGTCGGCCTCGTGCGTCTTGCTGGACCGTGGCAACGGCTTCGTCGCGGTCGAGTGGCTAGGAGCGGCGGTGGTGGCGGT
The DNA here is from genome assembly GCF_051014615.1 of Bombus vancouverensis nearcticus. Lineage (NCBI taxonomy): Eukaryota > Metazoa > Arthropoda > Insecta > Hymenoptera > Apidae > Bombus > Bombus vancouverensis. The sequence goes on from NW_027468968.1 coordinate 176,537, forward strand.
GTACGTCTCTCCGAACATCGACCTGGCCGCGTACGGGGACTTCCTGGACCGAGTCGGCGAGTGCATCCGAGGATGCCTCCCCCGCCAGGTGCTCGTGCTGGGGGACTTCAACGCCCACTCGACGCAATGGGGAAACCCAAGGACCAACTCCCGTGGAAGGATGCTCACCGACTGGGCAGCGAGTCTGGGGCTCCTGCTGGCGAACAGGGGCTCGGCGAGCACCTGCGTGGCTTGGAGAGGATCCTCCGTGGTGGACATCACGTGGGCTACCCCGGAGTTGCTCGGGCGAATCCGCGACTGGAGAGTGGCCGAGGGGGTGGAAACGCTGTCCGACCACCTCTACGTACTGATGGAGGTGACCGAGGACGACGACGCCGGGAGAAGACGACGAGGACCGAGAGAGAACCGTCGCCGCCCGCCGCCGCCGCGATGGCGCCTGAAGGAGATGGACAAGGAGATGCTGCGGGCGGCCACGACCGTGTCCGCCTGGAGCTGGGACGCCCGACGGACGACCGAGCGAGGAAGTATCGACGAGGAGGCGGAGGAGCTCCGAAGATACATGACCGCGGCGTGCGACGCCTCGATGCCGCGCTCCGTCCCGGGGGGTGGACGAGACCAGGGAACGTACTGGTGGACCCCGGAGATCGCCGAGATGCGAGAAAACTGCGTGCGTGCCCGCAGAAGATTTCTAAGGGCCCGTCGTCGCAGACTGACGCGCGACGAGGAGGAGATCTCCCGCTTCTACGAGGAGTACAGAGAGGCGAGACGGACTCTTCAGCGGGAGATCAAGACCGCGAAATCTCGGTGCTGGACGGAGCTGATCGAGGAGGTGGAATCCGACCCGTGGGGACGGCCGTACAAAGTGGTCACCAAGAAGCTGCGACCTTCGGCGCCCCCGCTGACCTCGGACATGGATCCGACGCTGTTGGACAACGTCATCGGGACGCTGTTCCCGCCGGAAGACAGGGACGCGAGCCGACCGGCGCCATCCTCCCCCTCCGCCGACGACGACGACGAGGAGGCGGCGACGACGACCGCGACGGGATGGAGCGAGGAGCTGCGAGTCAGCGACGAGGAACTCTTCGAAGCAGCCAGGAGGACGGCGTCCCGCGACGTGGCGCCAGGACCCGACGGAATACCGGGCCGTGCGTGGGCGGAGTCGGTCGTCACCATGGCTCCCCGCCTGCGGCACCTGTTCGACAGATGCCTGGAGGAGGGCGCCTACCCCCGGACATGGCGGACGGCCAGGCTGGTGCTGCTACGGAAGGAGGGCCGCCCGCCGGACTCGCCGTCCGCGTACCGGCCGATATGCCTGCTGGACGAGGTGGGCAAGATGCTGGAGAGGATCGTCGCCGCCCGGCTGGAGGCTCACGTGACCCGGAGGACGCCCGGTTGGCACGACAGCCAGTACGGATTCCGCCGCGGCCGCTCGACCGTGGACGCGGTGAAGAGGCTGAGGACCATGGCCGAGGACAAGGTCGCCCGAGAAGGGGTAGCGGTGGCGGTGTCGCTCGACGTCACCAACGCCTTCAACTCCATCCCCTGGGCCAGGATCGTGGAGGCCCTGCGACACTTTGACGTCCCGGCGTACCTGGTGAGGATCGTCCGCGCGTACCTCTCCGACAGGTACATCGTCTACGCCGGAAGGGACGGGGAAGAAAGAAGACGGATCGAGCGCGGCGTTCCGCAGGGGTCGGTGCTGGGTCCGATACTCTGGATCACGGCCTACGACTCGGTCCTCCGATGTCCGATGCCCCCCGGGGCTGGAATGGTGTGCTACGCCGACGACACCCTGGTCCTGGCCGGGGGACGATGGTGGCAGGACACGGCGAACCGCACGGAGGGCGCCGTGGCGTGCGCGATGAGCGCCATTCGGAGGCTCGGCCTGACGGTGTCGCCGGCCAAGTCCGAGGCGCTGTGGTTCTTCGACCAGCGACGAAGAGGAACGCCTCCCACAGGATCGACGGTGAACATCGGCGGAGAAGAGGTTCCGGTGAGACGCCAGATGAGGTACCTGGGTCTCACGATCGACAGCGGATGGACCTTCGAACCGCACTTCGAGCAACTGGTCCCGAAGGCGACGGCCGCGGCCAACGCCCTGTGCGGCCTCCTACCGAACATCGGCGGAGCAGGATCGAGAGTCCGCCGACTCTACGAGGGAGTAGTCCGGTCCCGAGTTCTCTACGGGGCACCCGTCTGGGCCAGAAGCCTGGCGACCAGTCGCCGCAGCCTGACCTTGCTGCGGAGGCTGCAGAGGACGACCGCTATCCGCATCGCGAGAGGCTACAGGACGACATCGTACGCGTCGGCGACCGTGCTAGCGGCGTCCCCGCCGTTCGAGCTGCAAGCCCTGGCGCTCGAACGCGTATACGAACACCAGCGGAGGAACCCGACGCCATCGGCCTCCGGCCAGCCGGCCTCGAACATCCGGGAGGAGGCGAAGAAGGAGGTCTGGGAACGATGGCGCTCGCAGCTGATCCGGGAGGACGCCGTGCGGCCGCACCGGGCCGTTCGCGCCGTGCTTCCCAACTGGGAGACGTGGAGGGATCGAGGCGGAGCACCGCTGACCTTCAGGATGACGCAGCTGCTCACCGGCCACGGAGTATTCGGCGAGTACCTGCTCAGGATTCGGCGGGAGGCGACGTCCGTCTGCCACCACTGCGAGGAAGAGGAGGACACGGCGCAACACACGCTGGAGTTCTGTCCGGCGTGGGCGGAACCACGACGCGTCCTACGGCTCGAAATCGGCGAGAGCTTAGCCCCAGAAGCGGTCGTCGCGGCCATGCTGAGAGGGCGCCAGGAGTACGCCGCTGTCCGCACCTACTGCGAGCAGGTGATGCTGGCGAAGGAGCGGGCGGAAAGGATCAGGGAACGAGCTCGCGACCCGTCCAGGACATCGCAGCGCCCTAGGAATACCGCGCGCCACAGGGGCGCGACGCCAGCACCGGCGCCGCCGCGCCCACCGTAGCAGCGCGTGGAAACCAGGAAGAGGCTTCGGGGGACGGGGTCCCAGAACGAAGCAGCAGGAGCGAGGCGCTAGGGGGCGTGGTCCCCCCCTAGCGGTCCAAGAAGAAGAACAGGACGCCTCCCTTCGACGAAAGGAGAGATAGACGCCCGGGGGTAACCGGTAGTAATTCGGGAGAGATCCCGGGTGCATCTCGACTCAGGCGTCAGGACAGGCCACCGTGGAGTTTTAGTCGGTAAGAGTCCGACACTACCCGCTAGCGGGTGTCCATGAGGATTTCTCCACGTAAAAAAAAAAAAAAAAAAAAAAAAAAGTTGGGGTTAGGTTGGGGTTAGGTTGGGGTTAGGTTGGGGTTAGGTTGGGGTTAGGTTGGGTTAGGTTGGGGTTAGGTTGGGGTTAGGTTGGGGTTAGGTTGGGGTTAGGTTAGGTTGGGGGGGGGAGCACGAGGCGGGCATGGGTTCCCGGGGCATAGGACCATGCCCTGGGAAACCCCGATGGATCTGATGTTCTCTTACAGTCGGGTGGCGGCCGATCGGTGCCCTTGGCACCCGTCGGTTCGCCGATCCGGTGCGGAGAACTTCGGAGAAGTTGGCGGGCCCATGCCTGTCAAGACCACTCACCTCACCTTCTCGCGGGGCTCCCTGTCGCCCTGCACCGGCTTCGACCGGGGCAGGGTGCGAAAGAGTGAGTGGCACCAGGACGGAGACTTCGACGACGACCTTGGCGAAAACAAACAAAGAAACATGGAAATGGAGCACAGAAACGACAACGTTTACGGTGCAGGGGAGGGATACCCCAGTACCGGCGCAGTCGCGGGTAGTGAAGTGGGCCCCGCTGCGTCGATATCTCGCGACCACGGCCGTTCGAGGGTGGACCGTCAGGCCCCCGGACGCGTTTATACGACTGGCGACGGAACAGCAGGAGAGAGGAGGAGGATAACCACAGGAGGACATCCAGAGGATGACAGGACGGAGACCGCGGAGGAGCCTCCGAGGAAGGCGACGAGACGTTCGCCGAGAGCCGCGAACAGGTCCGAGTACGTTTTTCTCGCGCCGACCACGATGGACGACGGCACGACACCGTTGGCCGGGGGATCGCGGGGGCGGGCGAGGTCCGACGACGAGGAGTCGGTCGCCTCGTTCGCCTCGCGCTCGTCGCTGGCTTCGATGGCGTCCAGGTGCAAGAGGAAGAGAACGGGAGCCACGACAACACCGGAGGTGTCGGAGGAGTTGGAGGTGCAGATGAAGACGAGCTCCCCGGCCGAAATCAGCGCAGGTTTGACGATGCACGTGTCGGAGATAATGCACGTCGCGACGACGTCGTCGAACTTGAAGGGGACCTACATCAGATCCCTTAAAAACGCGGCGAGTTATATCACCGCCGCGTGGAACGAGGAATCCGCAAGGAGGGCGAGGCCAGCGCGAGGCGCCGGCGACGACGTGGACGCGAGGCTGTCCATGCTGGAGGGGGAGAACGCAGCCCTCCGCCAGGAATTGAGGAGACTGGCTGCCCACGTCAACGAGTGCCCACGATGCGCCAACGCGGCGCCCGAATACGTCCGCGCGCAGTGGGAGGGCGGAAACGACAGGACGCGGCTGGACGCCCTGGAAAGAGCGGTCCGAGAATTGGGACCCTCCATTCTCCGGACAATCGAGGAACGATTCGGGGACGCACGACGGCAACGCACCCCCGAAGGACGACCCAGCGGGGACCGCCCCGTCGCCCCTCCCGCGGCCCAGCCGACGCCGACCCGAAGGGAACGGGAGGACGGCGGATGGGAGCTGGTGGAAACGAAGAGGAAGAGGAGGAGAAACAGGAAGACGGCGAACGGGACGAAGGCAGCCGTCGCCGCCGCCGCCGGAGCAGAGGCGGCGAGGAAAGGGTCGACCGCGCCACCACCGACGCGGGTACGGCGGCAGGAGCAACCCCAGCCGGGCGGCGACACGACGGGCGCACCGAAGGCGAGCGCCCCCGCGACGCAGAGAGGACCACCGCGGGCACCCAAGGTGGTCACGCCCCCTCGCGCACCGCGAACATCCGCGGTGACCCTGACGTTAAACGAGGGAGCGAGGATGTCGTACGCCGACGTCCTGGAGGCAGCGAGAACGAGGATTCCGCTGTCGGAGCTCGGGACGGAGCGCCTGGAGATGAAGAAGGCGATGACGGGCGCCATTATAATACAAGTCCCCGGCGACAAGGACAGGGGAAAGGCGACGCTACTGGCGTCGCGGCTGGCCGAGACCCTGGACCCGACGGCGGTGAGAATCGCCACCCCGACCAGGATGGCGGAGCTACGCGTGACCGGGATAGACATCTCGGTCAAGAAGGAGGAGCTGCGGAGAGCACTGGCCTCGGCGGCGGGATGCGGCAGCGCGGAGGTGCAGGTGGGCGAGATCGGCGCCACCAGAGGCGGCCTCGGGTCGGCATGGATCAAGTGCCCGGCGGCAGGAGCCCGCAAGCTGGCCCAGGCGGAGAAGATAGCCCTGGGCTGGTCAACGGCGAGGATAAGGGCCGTGCCGAAGCGCCCGTTGCAGTGCTTCAGGTGCCTGGAACTGGGGCACGTGCGCGCCACGTGCGTATCCGGCGAAGACCGAGGGCACCTGTGCTACAGGTGCGGCGGGAGCGGACACCGCGCCAGAGGCTGTCCCGCCTCCGCTCCCAAGTGTCCGCTGTGCGAATCGCTCGGGGCACCCGCGAATCACAGGATGGGCGGAGAGGCATGCAATCCCCCGAAGGTCAAGAGGAGGAGACCGACCCGCCAACCAGCAGCGGTAGCAGCAGCAGCAGCAGCAGCCGCCGCGGTACGGACACCAGGAAGCGCCGCCGAACCGACAGCAGCGGCGGATGGCCGGGAGGAGGCCATGGAGGTGACGGCATAGTTCAAGCGCCTGCTGCAATGCAATCTCGGTAGGTCGAGACGAGCGCAAGATCTGCTCGTCCAGACCGTCCGGGAGAACGAGGTGGCCCTGGCGGCGGTGGCCGAACCGCACCGTATACCCGACTCGCCCAACTGGATCGGGGACCTGGACGGATCCGCGGGGATAACGTGGACGTCGGCCTCGTGCGTCTTGCTGGACCGTGGCAACGGCTTCGTCGCGGTCGAGTGGCTAGGAGCGGCGGTGGTGGCGGTGTACGTCTCTCCGAACATCGACCTGGCCGCGTACGGGGACTTCCTGGACCGAGTCGGCGAGTGCATCCGAGGATGCCTCCCCCGCCAGGTGCTCGTGCTGGGGGACTTCAACGCCCACTCGACGCAATGGGGAAACCCAAGGACCAACTCCCGTGGAAGGATGCTCACCGACTGGGCAGCGAGTCTGGGGCTCCTGCTGGCGAACAGGGGCTCGGCGAGCACCTGCGTGGCTTGGAGGGGATCCTCCGTGGTGGACATCACGTGGGCTACCCCGGAGTTGCTCAGGCGAATCCGCGACTGGAGAGTGGCCGAGGGGGTGGAAACGCTGTCCGACCACCTCTACGTACTGATGGAGGTGACCCTGGGGACCGAGGACGACGCCGGGAGAAGACGACGAGGACCGAGAGAGAACCGTCGCCGCCCGCCGCCGCCGCCGCGATGGCGCCTGAAGGAGATGGACAAGGAGATGCTGCGGGCGGCCACGACCGTGTCCGCCTGGAGCTGGGACGCCCGACGAACGACCGAGCGAGGAAGTATCGACGAGGAGGCGGAGGAGCTCCGAAGATACATGACCGCGGCGTGCGACGCCTCGATGCCGCGCTCCGTCCCGGGGGGTGGACGAGACCAGGGAACGTACTGGTGGACCCCGGAGATCGCCGAGATGCGAGAAAACTGCGTGCGTGCCCGCAGAAGATTTCTAAGGGCCCGTCGTCGCAGACTGACGCGCGACGAGGAGGAGATCTCCCGCTTCTACGAGGAGTACAGAGAGGCGAGACGGACTCTTCAGCGGGAGATCAAGACCGCGAAATCTCGGTGCTGGACGGAGCTGATCGAGGAGGTGGAATCCGACCCGTGGGGACGGCCGTACAAAGTGGTCACCAAGAAACTGCGACCTTCGGCGCCCCCGCTGACCTCGGACATGGACCCGACGCTGTTGGACAACGTCATCGGGACGCTGTTCCCGTCGGAAGACAGGGACGCGAGCCGACCGGCGCCATCCTCCCCCTCCGCCGACGACGACGACGAGGAGGCGGCGACGACGACCGCGACGGGATGGAGCGAGGAGCTGCGAGTCAGCGACGAGGAACTCTTCGAAGCAGCCAGGAGGACGGCGTCCCGCGACGTGGCGCCAGGACCCGACGGAATACCGGGCCGTGCGTGGGTGGAGTCGGTCGTCACCATGGCTCCCCGCCTGCGGCACCTGTTCGACAGATGCCTGGAGGAGGGCGCCTACCCCCGGACATGGCGGACGGCCAGGCTGGTGCTGCTACGGAAGGAGGGCCGCCCGCCGGACTCGCCGTCCGCGTACCGGCCGATATGCCTGCTGGACGAGGTGGGCAAGATGCTGGAGAGGATCGTCGCCGCCCGGCTGGAGGCTCACGTGACCCGGAGGACGCCCGGTTGGCACGACAGCCAGTACGGATTCCGCCGCGGCCGCTCGACCGTGGACGCGGTGAAGAGGCTGAGGACCATGGCCGAGGACAAGGTCGCCCGAGAAGGGGTAGCGGTGGCGGTGTCGCTCGACGTCACCAACGCCTTCAACTCCATCCCCTGGACCAGGATCGTGGAGGCCCTGCGACACTTTGACGTCCCGGCGTACCTGGTGAGGATCGTCCGCGCGTACCTTTCCGACAGGTACATCGTCTACGCCGGAAGGGACGGGGAAGAAAGAAGACGGATCGAGCGCGGCGTTCCGCAGGGGTCGGTGCTGGGTCCGATACTCTGGATCACGGCATACGACTCGGTCCTCCGATGTCCGATGCCCCCCGGGGCTGGAATGGTGTGCTACGCAGACGACACCCTGGTCCTGGCCGGGGGACGATGGTGGCAGGACACGGCGAACCGCACGGAGGACGCCGTGGCGTGCGCGATGAGCGCCATTCGGAGGCTCGGCCTGACGGTGTCGCCGGCCAAGTCCGAGGCGCTGTGGTTCTTCGACCAGCGACGAAGAGGAACGCCTCCCGCAGGATCGACGGTGAACATCGGCGGAGAAGAGGTTCCGGTGAGACGCCAGATGAGGTACCTGGGTCTCACGATCGACAGCGGATGGACCTTCGAACCGCACTTCGAGCAACTGGTCCCGAAGGCGACGGCCGCGGCCAACGCCCTGTGCGGCCTCCTACCGAACATCGGCGGAGCAGGATCGAGAGTCCGCCGACTCTACGAGGGAGTAGTCCGGTCCCGAGTTCTCTACGGGGCACCCGTCTGGGCCAGAAGCCTGGCGACCAGTCGCCGCAGCCTGACCTTGCTGCGGAGGCTGCAGAGGACGACCGCTATCCGCATCGCGAGAGGCTACAGGACGACATCGTACGCGTCGGCGACCGTGCTAGCGGCGTCCCCGCCGTTCGAGCTGCAAGCCCTGGCGCTCGAACGCGTATACGAACACCAGCGGAGGAACCCGACGCCATCGGCCTCCGGCCAACCGGCCTCGAACATCCGGGAGGAGGCGAAGAAGGAGGTCTGGGAACGATGGCGCTCGCAGCTGATCCGGGAGGACGCCGTGCGGCCGCACCGGGCCGTTCGCGCCGTGCTTCCCAACTGGGAGACGTGGAGGGATCGAGGCGGAGCACCGCTGACCTTCAGGATGACGCAGGTGCTCACCGGCCACGGAGTATTCGGCGAGTACCTGCTAAGGATTCGGCGAGAGGCGACGTCCGTCTGCCACCACTGCGAGGAAGAGGAGGACACGGCGCAGCACACGCTGGAGTTCTGTCCGGCGTGGGCGGAACCACGACGCGTCCTACGGCTCGAAATCGGCGAGAGCTTAGCCCCAGAAGCGGTCGTCGCGGCCATGCTGAGAGGGCGCCAGGAGTACGCCGCTGTCCGCACCTACTGCGAGCAGGTGATGCTGGCGAAGGAGCGGGCGGAAAGGATCAGGGAACGAGCTCGCGACCCGTCCAGGACATCGCAGCGCCCTAGGAATACCGCGCGCCACAGGGGCGCGACGCCACCACCGGCGCCGCCGCGCCCACCGTAGCAGCGCGTGGAAACCAGGAGGAGGCTTCAGGGGACGGGGTCCCAGGACGAAGCAGCAGGAGCGAGGCGCTAGGGGGCGTGGTTCCCCCCTAGCGGTCCAAGAAGAACAGGACGCCTCCCTTCGACGAAAGGAGAGATAGACGCCCGGGGGTAACCGGTAGTAATTCGGGAGAGATCCCGGGTGCATCTCGACTCAGGCGTCAGGACAGGCCACCGTGGAGTTTTAGTCGGTAAGAGTCCGACACTACCCGCTAGCGGGTGTCCATGAGGATTTCTCCACGTAAAAAAAAAAAAAAAAAAAAAAAGGTTAGGTTGGGGTTAGGTTGGGGTTAGGTTAGGTTGGGGTTAGGTTGAGGTTGAGTTCCAATATGGCGGCAAGTAGGACGGACACGTGCGCGTCGCTCCGTATTCCGTGACCGAAATATGTGGAAAAATCGAAGAGTGCAGTGGAAGGATTAGGGTGAAAGTGAAGTGCTAGTGGTGAGGAATAGGCGTGTGCAAAAAGTTTGGTGGAAATCGATGAATTAAAACTGTTATTAGAGTTAAAAGTGTCGGTGTTGCCACGAGGGAAGAGGCAGCCATCTTGGCGGCCATCTTGGCGGCCATCGTAGTGACGCGCGACGGTTGCGCCGCCGAGGCGTCTCGCGGGAGGCCAGTGAACTACAGTGTAGTGCTAGTGCGGTAGATGCGAGAACTACGTTACCGACGGCGGAACAAGTTACCGACGTCGGAACTAGTTACCGAAGGTGGAACGAGTTACCCACGGTGGAAGTAGTTACCCGCGGTGGAACAGACCACTTACCTTACCATCTCGCGCGGCACACCTGTCGCCCTGGTCCGCATTCGACAGGGGCAGCGCGCGAAAGAGCGAGTGGCTCCAGGACGGAGACTTTGTCGATTACATTGGCGAAGACAAAAGAACAAACAAACAAACAAAGAAATATGGACATGGATAAGATAAATGACAACGTTTACGGTGCAGGGGAGGGATACCCCAGTACCGGCGCAGTCGTGGGTAGTAAAGTGGGCCCCGCTGCGTCGATATCTCGCGACCACGGCCGTTCGGGGGTGGACCGTCAGGCCCCCGGACGCGTTACTACGACTGGCGACGGAACAGCAGGAGAGAGGAGGAGGATAACCACGGGAGGACATCCAGAGGATGACAGGACGGAGACCGCGGAGGAGCCTCCGAGGAAGGCGACGAGACGTTCGCTGAGAGCCGCGAACAGGTCCGAGTACGTTTTTCTCGCGCCGGCCACGATGGACGACGGTACGTCACCGGTGGCGGGGGGATCGCGGGGGCGGGCGAGGTCCGACGACGAGGAGTCGGTCGCCTCGTTCGCCTCGCGTTCGTCGCTGGCTTCGATGGCGTCCAGGGGCAAGAGGAAGAGAACAGGAGCCACGACAACACCGGAGGTGTCGGAGGAGTTGGAGGTGCAGATGAAGACGAGCTTCCCGGCGGAAATCAGCGCGGGCTTGACGATGCACGTGTCGGAGATAATGCACGTCGCGACGACGTCGTCGAACTTGAAGGGGACCTACATCAGATCCCTTAAAAACGCGGCGAGCTATATCACCGCCGCGTGGAACGAGGAATCTGCTAGGAGGGCGAGGCCAGCGCGAGGCGCCGGCGACGACGTGGACGCGAGGCTGTCCATGCTGGAGGGGGAGAACGCAGCCCTCCGCCAGGAACTGAGGAGACTGGCTGCCCGCGTCAACGAGTGCCCACGATGCGCCGACGCGGCGTCCGAATACGTCCGCGCACAGTGGGAGGGCGGAAACGACAGGACGCGGCTGGACGCCCTGGAAAGAGCGGTCCGAGAACTGGGACCATCTATTCTCAGGACAATCGAGGAACGATTCGGGGACGCACGATGGCAACGCACCCCCGAATCACGACCCAGCGGGGACCGCCCCGTCGACCCCCCCTCGGCCCAACCGACGCCGCCCCGAAGGGAACGGGAGGACGGCGGATGGGAGCTGGTGGAAACGAAGAAGAAGAGGAGGAGAAACAAGAAGACGGCGAACGGGACGAAGGCAGCCGTCGCCGCCGCCGCCGGAGCAGAGGCGGCGAGGAAAGGATCGACCGCGCCACCACCGACGCGGGTAGGGCGGCAGCAGCAACCCCAGCCCGGCGGCACGACGGGCGCACCGAAGGCGAACGCCCCCGCAATGCAGAGAGGACCACCGCGGACACCCAAGGTGGTCACGCCCCCTCGCGCACCGCGAACATCCGCGGTGACCCTGACGTTGAACGAGGGAGCGAGGATGTCGTACGCCGACGTCCTGGAAGCGGCGAGGACGAGGATTCCACTATCGGAGCTTGGCACGGAGCGCCTGGAGATGAAGAAGGCGATGACGGGCGCCATTATAATTCAAGTCCCCGGTGACAAGGACAGGGGAAAGGCGACGCTACTGGCGTCGCGGCTGGCCGAGACCCTGGACCCGACGGCGGTGAGAATCGCCACACCGACCAGGATGGCGGAGTTACGCGTGACCGGGATAGACATCTCGGTCAAGAAGGAGGAGCTGCGAAGAGCACTGGCCTTGGCGGCGGGATGCGGCAGCGCGGAGGTGCAGGTGGGCGAGATCGGCGCCACCAGAGGCGGCCTAGGGTCTGCATGGATCAAGTGCCCGGCGGCAGCAGCCCGCAAGCTGGCCCAGGCGGAGAAGATAGCCCTGGGCTGGTCAACGGCGAGGATAAGGGCCGTGCCGAAGCGCCCGTTGCAGTGCTTCAGGTGCCTGGAGCTGGGGCACGTGCGCGCCACTTGCGTTTCCGGCGAAGACCGTGGACACCTGTGCTACAGGTGCGGCGGGAGCGGACACCGCGCCAGAGGCTGTCCCGCCTCCGCTCCCAAATGTCCGCTGTGCGAGTCGCTCGGGGCACCCGCGAATCACAGGATGGGTGGAGAGGCATGCAACCCCCCGAAGGTCAAGAGGAGGAGACCCATCCGCCAACCAGCAGCGGTAGCAGCAGCAGCAGTCGCCGCGGCAGGGACACCAGGAAGCGCCGCCGAACCAGCAGCAGCGGCGGATGGCCGGGAGGAGGCCATGGAGGTGACGGCATAGTTCAAGCGCCTGCTGCAATGCAATCTCGGTAGGTCGAGAAGAGCGCAAGACCTGCTCGTCCAGACCATCCGGGAGAACGAGGTGGCCCTAGCGGCGGTGGCGGAACCGCATCGTATACCCGACTCGCCCAACTGGATCGGGGACCTGGACGGATCCGCCGGGATAACGTGGACGTCGGCCTCGTGCTTCTTACTGGACCGTGGCAGCGGCTTCGTCGCGGTCGAGTGGCTGGGAGCGGCGGTGGTGGCGGTGTACGTCTCTCCGAACATCGACCTGGCCGCGTACGGGGACTTCCTGGACCGAGTCGGCGAGTGCATCGGAAGATGCCTCCCTCGCCAGGTGCTCGTGCTGGGGGACTTCAACGCCCATTCGACGCAATGGGGAAACCCAAGGACCAACTCCCGTGGAAGGATGCTCACCGACTGGGCAGCGAGTCTGGGGCTCCTGCTGGCGAACAGGGGCTCGGCGAGCACCTGCGTGGCGTGGAGAGGATCCTCCGTGGTGGACATCACGTGGGCTACCCCGGAGCTGCTCAGGCGAATCCGCGACTGGAGAGTGGCCGAGGGGGTGGAAACGCTGTCCGACCACCTGTACATTCTGATGGAGGTAACCCTGGGGACCGAGGACGACGCCGGGAGAAGACGACGAGGACCGAGAGAGAACCGTCGCCGCCCGCCGCCGCCGCCGCGATGGCGCCTGAAGGAGATGGACAAGGAGATGCTGCGGGCGGCCACGACCGTGTCCGCCTGGAGCTGGGACGCCCGACGGACGACCGAGCGAGGAAGTATCGACGAGGAGGCGGAGGAGCTCCGAAGATACATGACCGCGGCGTGCGACGCCTCGATGCCGCGCTCCGTCCCGGGGGGTGGACGAGACCAGGGAACGTACTGGTGGACCCCGGAGATCGCCGAGATGCGAGAGAACTGCGTGCGTGCCCGCAGAAGATTTCTAAGGGCCCGCCGTCGCAGACTGACGCGCGACGAGGAGGAGATCTCCCGCTTCTACGAGGAGTACAGAGAGGCGAGACGGACTCTTCAGCGGGAGATCAAGACCGCGAAATCTCGGTGCTGGACGGAGCTGATCGAGGAGGTGGAATCCGACCCGTGGGGACGGCCGTACAAAGTGGTCACCAAGAAGCTACGACCTTCGGCGCCCCCGCTGACCTCGGACATGGACCCGACGCTGTTGGACAACGTCATCGGGACGCTGTTCCCGCCGGAAGACAGGGACGCGAGCCGACCGGCGCCATCCTCCCCCTCCGCCGACGACGACGAGGAGGCGGCAACGACGACCGCGACGGGATGGAGCGAGGAGCTGCGAGTCAGCGACGAGGAACTCTTCGAAGCAGCCAGGAGGACGGCGTCCCGCGACGTGGCGCCAGGCCCCGACGGAATACCGGGCCGAGCGTGGGCGGAGTCGATCGTCACCATGGCTCCGCGCCTGCGGCACCTGTTCGACAGATGCCTGGAGGAGGGCGCCTACCCCCGGACATGGCGGACGGCCAGGCTGGTGCTGCTACGGAAGGAGGGCCGCCCGCCGGACTCGCCGTCCGCGTACAGGCCGATATGCCTGCTGGACGAGGTGGGCAAGATGCTGGAGAGGATCGTCGCCGCCCGGCTGGAGGCTCACGTGACCCGGAGGACGCCCGGATGGCACGACAGCCAGTACGGATTCCGCCGCGGCCGCTCGACCGTGGACGCGGTGAAGAGGCTGAGGACCATGGCCGAGGACAAGGTCGCCCGAGAAGGGGTAGCGGTGGCGGTGTCGCTCGACGTCACCAACGCCTTCAACTCCATCCCCTGGGCCAGGATCGTGGAGGCCCTGCGACACTTTGACGTCCCGGCGTACCTGGTGAGGATCGTCCGCGCGTACCTTTCCGACAGGTACATCGTCTACGCCGGAAGGGACGGGGAAGAAAGAAGACGGATCGAGCGCGGCGTTCCGCAGGGGTCGGTGCTGGGTCCGATACTCTGGATCACGGCCTACGACTCGGTCCTCCGATGTCCTATGCCCCCCGGGGCTGGAATGGTGTGCTACGCAGACGACACCCTGGTCCTGGCCGGGGGACGATGGTGGCAGGACACGGCGAACCGCACGGAGGACGCCGTGGCGTGCGCGATGGGCGCCATTCGGAGGCTCGGCCTGACGGTGTCGCCGGCCAAGTCCGAGGCGCTGTGGTTCTTCGACCAGCGACGAAGAGGAACGCCTCCCGCAGGATCGACGGTGAACATCGGCGGAGAAGAGGTTCCGGTGAGACGCCAGATGAGGTACCTGGGTCTCACGATCGACAGCGGATGGACCTTCGAACCGCACTTCGAGCAACTGGTCCCGAAGGCGACGGCCGCGGCCAACGCCCTGTGCGGCCTCCTACCGAACATCGGCGGAGCAGGATCGAGAGTCCGCCGACTCTACGAGGGAGTAGTCCGGTCCCGAGTTCTCTACGGGGCACCCGTCTGGGCCAGAAGCCTGGCGACCAGTCGCCGCAGCCTGACCTTGCTGCGGAGGCTGCAGAGGACGACCGCTATCCGCATCGCGAGAGGCTACAGGACGACATCGTACGCGTCGGCGACCGTGCTAGCGGCGTCCCCGCCGTTCGAGCTGCAAGCCCTGGCGCTCGAACGCGTATACGAACACCAGCGGAGGAACCCGACGCCATCGACCTCTGGCCAGCCGGCCTCGAACATCCGGGAGGAGGCGAAGAAGGAGGTCTGGGAACGATGGCGCTCGCAGCTGATCCAGGAGGACGCCGTGCGGCCGCACCGGGCCGTTCGCGCCGTGCTTCCCAACTGGGAGACGTGGAGGGATCGAGGCGGAGCACCGCTGACCTTCAGGATGACGCAGCTGCTCACCGGCCACGGAGTATTCGGCGAGTACCTGCTAAGGATTCGGCGAGAGGCGACGTCCGTCTGCCACCACTGCGAGGAAGAGGAGGACACGGCGCAACACACGCTGGAGTTCTGTCCGGCGTGGGCGGAACCACGACGCGTCCTACGGCTCGAAATCGGCGAGAGCTTAGCCCCAGAAGCGGTCGTCGCGGCCCTGCTGAGAGGGCGCCAGGAGTACGCCGCTGTCCGCACCTACTGCGAGCAGGTGATGCTGGCGAAGGAGCGGGCGGAAAGGATCAGGGAACGAGCTCGCGACCCGTCCAGGACATCGCAGCGCCCCAGGAATACCGCGCGCCACAGGGGCGCGACGCCACCACCGGCGCCGCCGCGCCCACCGTAGCAGCTCGTGGAAACCAGGAAGAGGCTTCAGGGGACGGGGTCCCAGGACGGAGCAGCAGGAGCGAGGCGCTAGGGGGCGTGGTCCCCCCCTAGCGGTCCAAGAAGAGCAGGACGCCTCCCTTCGACGAAAGGAGAGATAGACGCCCGGGGGTAACCGGTAGTAATTCGGGAGAGATCCCGGGTGCATCTCGACTCAGGCGTCAGGACAGGCCACCGTGGAGTTTTAGTCGGTAAGAGTCCGACACTACCCGCTAGCGGGTGTCCATGAGGATTTCTCCACGTAAAAAAAAAAAAAAAAAAAAGGTTGGGGTTAGGTTGGGGTTAGGTTGGGTTAGGTTAGGTTGGGTTAGGTTGGGGTTAGGTTGGGGTTAGGTTGGGGTTAGGTTGGGGTTAGGTTGGGGTTAGGTTAGGTTGGGGTTAGGTTGGGGTTAGGTTGGGGTTAGGTTGGGGTTAGGTTGGGGTTAGGTTGGGGTTAGGTTAGGTTAGGTTGGGGTTAGGTTGGGGTTAGGTTGGGGTTAGGTTGGGGTTAGGTTGGGGTTAGGTTGGGGTTAGGTTGGGGTTAGGTTGGGGTTAGGTTGGGGTTAGGTTGGGGTTAGGTTGGGGTTAGGTTGGGGTTAGGTTGGGGTTAGGTTGGGGTTAGGTTGGGGTTAGGTTGGGGTTAGGTTGGGGTTAGGTTGGGGTTAGGTTGGGTTAGGTTGGGGTTAGGTTGGGTTAGGTTGGGTTAGGTTGGGGTTAGGTTGGGGTTAGGTTAGGTTAGGTTGGGGTTAGGTTGGGGTTAGGTTGGGGTTAGGTTAGGTTGGGGTTAGGTTGGGGTTAGGTTGGGGTTAGGTTGGGGTTAGGTTGGGGTTAGGTTGGGGTTAGGTTGGGGTTAGGTTGGGGTTAGGTTGGGGTTAGGTTGGGGTTAGGTTGGGTTAGGTTGGGGTTAGGTTGGGTTAGGTTGGGGTTAGGTTGGGGTTAGGTTGGGGTTAGGTTGGGGTTAGGTTAGGTTGGGGTTAGGTTGGGGTTAGGTTAGGTTGGGTTAGGTTGGGGTTAGGTTAGGTTGGGGTTAGGTTGGGGTTAGGTTGGGGTTAGGTTGGGGTTAGGTTGGGGTTAGGTTGGGGTTAGGTTGGGGTTAGGTTGGGGTTAGGTTGGGGAGCACGAGGCGGGCATGGGTTCCCGGGGCATAGGACCATGCCCTGGGAAACCCCGATGGATCTGATGTTCTCTTACAGTCGGGTGGCGGCCGATCGGTGCCCTTGGCACCCGTCGGTTCGCCGATCCGGTGCGGAGAACTTCGGAGAAGTTGGCGGGCCCATGCCTGTCAAGACCACTCACCTCACCTTCTCGCGGGGCTCCCTGTCGCCCTGCACCGGCTTCGACCGGGGCAGGGTGCGAAAGAGTGAGTGGCACCAGGACGGAGACTTCGACGACGACCTTGGCGAAAAACAAACAAAGAAACATGGAAATGGAGTACAGAAACGACAACGTTTACGGTGCAGGGGAGGGATACCCCAGTACCGGCGCAGTCGCGGGTAGTGAAGTGGGCCCCGCTGCGTCGATATCTCGCGACCACGGCCGTTCGAGGGTGGACCGTCAGGCCCCCGGACGCGTTTATACGACTGGCGACGGAACAGCAGGAGAGAGGAGGAGGATAACCACAGGAGGACATCCAGAGGATGACAGGACGGAGACCGCGGAGGAGCCTCCGAGGAAGGCGACGAGACGTTCGCCGAGAGCCGCGAACAGGTCCGAGTACGTTTTTCTCGCGCCGACCACGATGGACGACGGCACGACACCGTTGGCCGGGGGATCGCGGGGGCGGGCGAGGTCCGACGACGAGGAGTCGGTCGCCTCGTTCGCCTCGCGCTCGTCGCTGGCTTCGATGGCGTCCAGGTGCAAGAGGAAGAGAACGGGAGCCACGACAACACCGGAGGTGTCGGAGGAGTTGGAGGTGCAGATGAAGACGAGCTCCCCGGCCGAAATCAGCGCAGGTTTGACGATGCACGTGTCGGAGATAATGCACGTCGCGACGACGTCGTCGAACTTGAAGGGGACCTACATCAGATCCCTTAAAAACGCGGCGAGTTATATCACCGCCGCGTGGAACGAGGAATCCGCAAGGAGGGCGAGGCCAGCGCGAGGCGCCGGCGACGACGTGGACGCGAGGCTGTCCATGCTGGAGGGGGAGAACGCAGCCCTCCGCCAGGAATTGAGGAGACTGGCTGCCCGCGTCAACGAGTGCCCACGATGCGCCAACGCGGCGTCCGAATACGTCCGCGCGCAGTGGGAGGGCGGAAACGACAGGACGCGGCTGGACGCCCTGGAAAGAGCGGTCCGAGAACTGGGACCCTCCATTCTCCGGACAATCGAGGAACGATTCGGGGACGTACGACGGCAACGCACCCCCGAAGGACGACCCAGCGGGGACCGCCCCGTCGACCCTCCCGCGGCCCAGCCGATGCCGACCCGAAGGGAACGGGAGGACGGCGGATGGGAGCTGGTGGAAACGAAGAGGAAGAGGAGGAGAAACAGGAAGACGGCGAACGGGACGAAGGCAGCCGTCACCGCCGCCGCCGGAGCAGAGGCGGCGAGGAAAGGATCGACCGCGCCACCACCGACGCGGGTACGGAGGCAGAAGCAACCCCAGCCGGGCGGCGACACGACGGGCGCACCGAAGGCGAGCGCCCCCGCGACGCAGAGAGTACCACCGCGGGCACCCAAGGTGGTCACGCCCCCTCGCGCACCGCGAACATCCGCGGTGACCCTGACGTTAAACGAGGGAGCGAGGATGTCGTACGCCGACGTCCTGGAGGCAGCGAGAACGAGGATTCCGCTGTCGGAGCTCGGGACGGAGCGCCTGGAGATGAAGAAGGCGATGACGGGCGCCATTATAATACAAGTCCCCGGCGACAAGGACAGGGGAAAGGCGACGCTACTGGCGTCGCGGCTGGCCGAGACCCTGGACCCGACGGCGGTGAGAATCGCCACCCCGACCAGGATGGCGGAGCTACGCGTGACCGGGATAGACATCTCGGTCAAGAAGGAGGAGCTGCGGAGAGCACTGGCCTCGGCGGCGGGATGCGGCAGCGCGGAGGTGCAGGTGGGCGAGATCGGCGCCACCAGAGGCGGCCTCGGCTCTGCATGGATCAAGTGCCCGGCGGCAGGAGCCCGCAAGCTGGCCCAGGCGGAGAAGATAGCCCTGGGCTGGTCAACGGCGAGGATAAGGGCCGTGCCGAAGCGCCCGTTGCAGTGCTTCAGGTGCCTGGAACTGGGGCACGTGCGCGCCACGTGCGTATCCGGCGAAGACCGAGGGCACCTGTGCTACAGGTGCGGCGGGAGCGGACACCGCGCCAGAGGCTGTCCCGCCTCCGCTCCCAAGTGTCCGCTGTGCGAATCGCTCGGGGCACCCGCGAATCACAGGATGGGCGGAGAGGCATGCAATCCCCCGAAGGTCAAGAGGAGGAGACCGACCCGCCAACCAGCAGCGGTAGCAGCAGCAGCAGCAGCAGCCGCCGCGGTACGGACACCAGGAAGCGCCGCCGAACCGACAGCAGCGGCGGATGGCCGGGAGGAGGCCATGGAGGTGACGGCATAGTTCAAGCGCCTGCTGCAATGCAATCTCGGTAGGTCGAGACGAGCGCAAGATCTGCTCGTCCAGACCGTCCGGGAGAACGAGGTGGCCCTGGCGGCGGTGGCCGAACCGCACCGTATACCCGACTCGCCCAACTGGATCGGGGACCTGGACGGATCCGCGGGGATAACGTGGACGTCGGCCTCGTGCGTCTTGCTGGACCGTGGCAACGGCTTCGTCGCGGTCGAGTGGCTAGGAGCGGCGGTGGTGGCGGTGTACGTCTCTCCGAACATCGACCTGGCCGCGTACGGGGACTTCCTGGACCGAGTCGGCGAGTGCATCCGAGGATGCCTCCCCCGCCAGGTGCTCGTGCTGGGGGACTTCAACGCCCACTCGACGCAATGGGGAAACCCAAGGACCGACTCCCGTGGAAGGATGCTCACCGACTGGGCAGCGAGTCTGGGGCTCCTGCTGGCGAACAGGGGCTCGGCGAGCACCTGCGTGGCTTGGAGGGGATCCTCCGTGGTGGACATCACGTGGGCTACCCCGGAGTTGCTCAGGCGAATCCGCGACTGGAGAGTGGCCGAGGGGGTGGAAACGCTGTCCGACCACCTCTACGTACTGATGGAGGTGACCCTGGGGACCGAGGACGATGCCGGGAGAAGACGACGAGGACCGAGAGAGAACCGTCGCCGCCCGCCGCCGCCGCCGCGATGGCGCCTGAAGGAGATGGACAAGGAGATGCTGCGGGCGGCCACGACCGTGTCCGCCTGGAGCTGGGACGCCCGACGAACGACCGAGCGAGGAAGTATCGACGAGGAGGCGGAGGAGCTCCGAAGATACATGACCGCGGCGTGCGACGCCTCGATGCCGCGCTCCGTCCCGGGGGGTGGACGAGACCAGGGAACGTACTGGTGGACCCCGGAGATCGCCGAGATGCGAGAGAACTGCGTGCGTGCCCGCAGAAGATTCCTAAGGGCCCGTCGTCGCAGACTGACGCGCGACGAGGAGGAGATTTCCCGCTTCTACGAGGAGTACAGAGAGGCGAGACGGACTCTTCAGCGGGAGATCAAGACCGCGAAATCTCGGTGCTGGGCGGAGCTGATCGAGGAGGTGGAATCCGACCCGTGGGGACGGCCGTACAAAGTGGTCACCAAGAAGCTGCGACCTTCGGCGCCCCCGCTGACCTCGGACATGGACCCGACGCTGCTGGACAACGTCATCGGGACGCTGTTCCCGCCGGAAGACAGGGACGCGAGCCGACCGACGCCATCCTCCCCCTCCGCCGACGACGACGAGGAGGCGGCGACGACGACCGCGACGGGATGGAGCGAGGAGCTGCGAGTCAGCGACGAGGAACTCTTCGAAGCAGCCAGGAGGACGGCGTCCCGCGACGTGGCGCCAGGCCCCGACGGAATACCAGGCCGAGCGTGGGCGGAGTCGATCGTCACCATGGCTCCCCGCCTGCGGCACCTGTTCGACAGATGCCTGGAGGAGGGCGCCTACCCCCGGACATGGCGGACGGCCAGGCTGGTGCTGCTACGGAAGGAGGGCCGCCCGCCGGACTCGCCGTCCGCGTACCGGCCGATATGCCTGCTGGACGAGGTGGGCAAGATGCTGGAGAGGATCGTCGCCGCCCGGCTGGAGGCTCACGTGACCCGGAGGACGCCCGGATGGCACGACAGCCAGTACGGATTCCGCCGCGGCCGCTCGACCGTGGACGCGGTGAAGAGGCTGAGGACCATGGCCGAGGACAAGGTCGCCCGAGAAGGGGTAGCGGTGGCGGTGTCGCTCGACGTCACCAACGCCTTCAACTCCATCCCCTGGGCCAGGATCGTGGAGGCCCTGCGACACTTTGACGTCCCGGCGTACTTGGTGAGGATCGTCCGCGCGTACCTTTCCGACAGGTACATCGTCTACGCCGGAAGGGACGGGGAAGAAAGAAGACGGATCGAGCGCGGCGTTCCGCAGGGGTCGGTGCTGGGTCCGATACTCTGGATCACGGCCTACGACTCGGTCCTCCGATGTCCGATGCCCCCCGGGGCTGGAATGGTGTGCTACGCAGACGACACCCTGGTCCTGGCCGGGGGACGATGGTGGCAGGACACGGCGAACCGCACGGAGGACGCCGTGGCGTGCGCGATGAGCGCCATTCGGAGGCTCGGCCTGACGGTGTCGCCGGCCAAGTCCGAGGCGCTGTGGTTCTTCGACCAGCGACGAAGAGGAACGCCTCCCGCAGGATCGACGGTGAACATCGGCGGAGAAGAGGTTCCGGTGAGACGCCAGATGAGGTACCTGGGTCTCACGATCGACAGCGGATGGACCTTCGAACCGCACTTCGAGCAACTGGTCCCGAAGGCGACGGCCGCGGCCAACGCCCTGTGCGGCCTCCTACCGAACATCGGCGGAGCAGGATCGAGAGTCCGGCGACTCTACGAGGGAGTAGTCCGGTCCCGAGTTCTCTACGGGGCACCCGTCTGGGCCAGAAGCCTGGCGACCAGTCGCCGCAGCCTGACCTTGCTGCGGAGGCTGCAGAGGACGACCGCTATCCGCATCGCGAGAGGCTACAGGACGACATCGTACGCGTCGGCGACCGTGCTAGCGGCGTCCCCGCCGTTCGAGCTGCAAGCCCTGGCGCTCGAACGCGTATACGAACACCAGCGGAGGAACCCGACGCCATCGACCTCTGGCCAGCCGGCCTCGAACATCCGGGAGGAGGCGAAGAAGGAGGTCTGGGAACGATGGCGCTCGCAGCTGATCCAGGAGGACGCCGTGCGGCCGCACCGGGCCGTTCGCGCCGTGCTTCCCAACTGGGAGACGTGGAGGGATCGAGGCGGAGCACCGCTGACCTTCAGGATGACGCAGCTGCTCACCGGCCACGGAGTATTCGGCGAGTACCTGCTAAGGATTCGGCGAGAGGCGACGTCCGTCTGCCACCACTGCGAGGAAGAGGAGGACACGGCGCAACACACGCTGGAGTTCTGTCCGGCGTGGGCGGAACCACGACGCGTCCTTCGGCTCGAAATCGGCGAGAGCTTAGCCCCAGAAGCGGTCGTCGCGGCCATGCTGAGAGGGCGCCAGGAGTACGCCGCTGTCCGCACCTACTGCGAGCAGGTGATGCTGGCGAAGGAGCGGGCGGAAAGGATCAGGGAACGAGCTCGCGACCCGTCCAGGACATCGCAGCGCCCTAGGAATACCGCGCGCCACAGGGGCGCGACGCCAGCACCGGCGCCGCCGCGCCCACCGTAGCAGCGCGTGGAAACCAGGAGGAGGCTTCAGGGGACGGGGTCCCAGAACGAAGCAGCAGGAGCGAGGCGCTAGGGGGCGTGGTCCCCCCCTAGCGGTCCAAGAAGAAGAACAGGACGCCTCCCTTCGACGAAAGGAGAGATAGACGCCCGGGGGTAACCGGTAGTAATTCGGGAGAGATCCCGGGTGCATCTCGACTCAGGCGTCAGGACAGGCCACCGTGGAGTTTTAGTCGGTAAGAGTCCGACACTACCCGCTAGCGGGTGTCCATGAGGATTTCTCCACGTTAAAAAAAAAAAAAAAAAAAGGTTGGGGTTAGGTTGGGGTTAGGTTGGGGTTAGGTTAGGTTGGGGTTAGGTTGGGGTTAGGTTGGGGTTAGGTTGGGGTTAGGTTGGGGTTAGGTTGGGGTTAGGTTGGGGTTAGGTTGGGGTTAGGTTGGGGTTAGGTTGGGGTTAGGTTGGGTTAGGTTGGGGTTAGGTTGGGGTTAGGTTGGGGTTAGGTTGGGGTTAGGTTGGGGTTAGGTTAGGTTAGGTTGGGGTTAGGTTAGGTTGGGGTTAGGTTGGGGTTAGGTTGGGGTTAGGTTGGGTTAGGTTGGGGTTAGGTTGGGGTTAGGTTGGGGTTAGGTTAGGTTGGGGTTAGGTTAGGTTGGGGTTAGGTTGGGGTTAGGTTGGGGTTAGGTTAGGTTAGGTTGGGTTAGGTTGGGGTTAGGTTGGGGTTAGGTTGGGGTTAGGTTGGGGTTAGGTTGGGGTTAGGTTGGGGTTAGGTTGGGGTTAGGTTGGGGTTAGGTTGGGGTTAGGTTGGGGTTAGGTTGGGGTTAGGTTGGGGTTAGGTTGGGGTTAGGTTGGGGTTAGGTTGGGGTTAGGTTGGGGTTAGGTTGGGGTTAGGTTAGGTTGGGGTTAGGTTGGGGTTAGGTTGGGGTTAGGTTGGGGTTAGGTTGGGGTTAGGTTGGGGTTAGGTTGGGGTTAGGTTGTGTAGTATGAAAGGAGAGACGTTTAGCACTCCCCTAGACAAGGATGGAACACATATAAATGGTAAGGCACAGGTCGCCTTTCGGTGGCTCTTACCAGATTTTTTTTTTTTTTGGAGTTCCAATATGGCGGCAAGTAGGACGGACACGTGCGCGTCGCTCCGTATTCCGTGACCGAAATATGTGGAAAAATCGAAGAGTGCAGTGGAAGGATTAGCGTGAAAGTGAAGTGCTAGTGGTGAGGAATAGGCGTGTGCAAAAAGTTTGGTGGAAATCGATGAATTAAAACTGTTATTAGAGTTAAAAGTGTCGGTGTTGCCACGAGGGAAGAGGCAGCCATCTTGGCGGCCATCTTGGCGGCCATCGTAGTGACGCGCGACGGTTGCGCCGCCGAGGCGTCTCGCGGGAGGCCAGTGAACTACAGTGTAGTGCTAGTGCGGTAGATGCGAGAACTACGTTACCGACGGCGGAACAAGTTACCGACGTCGGAACTAGTTACCGAAGGTGGAACGAGTTACCCACGGTGGAAGTAGTTACCCGCGGTGGAACAGACCACTTACCTTACCATCTCGCGCGGCACACCTGTCGCCCTGGTCCGCATTCGACAGGGGCAGCGCGCGAAAGAGCGAGTGGCTCCAGGACGGAGACTTTGTCGATTACATTGGCGAAGACAAAAGAACAAACAAACAAACAAAGAAATATGGACATGGAGAAGATAAATGACAACGTTTACGGTGCAGGGGAGGGATACCCCAGTACCGGCGCAGTCGTGGGTAGTAAAGTGGGCCCCGCTGCGTCGATATCTCGCGACCACGGCCGTTCGGGGGTGGACCGTCAGGCCCCCGGACGCGTTACTACGACTGGCGACGGAACAGCAGGAGAGAGGAGGAGGATAACCACGGGAGGACATCCAGAGGATGACAGGACGGAGACCGCGGAGGAGCCTCCGAGGAAGGCGACGAGACGTTCGCTGAGAGCCGCGAACAGGTCCGAGTACGTTTTTCTCGCGCCGGCCACGATGGACGACGGTACGTCACCGGTGGCGGGGGGATCGCGGGGGCGGGCGAGGTCCGACGACGAGGAGTCGGTCGCCTCGTTCGCCTCGCGTTCGTCGCTGGCTTCGATGGCGTCCAGGGGCAAGAGGAAGAGAACAGGAGCCACGACAACACCGGAGGTGTCGGAGGAGTTGGAGGTGCAGATGAAGACGAGCTCCCCGGCGGAAATCAGCGCGGGCTTGACGATGCACGTGTCGGAGATAATGCACGTCGCGACGACGTCGTCGAACTTGAAGGGGACCTACATCAGATCCCTTAAAAACGCGGCGAGCTATATCACCGCCGCGTGGAACGAGGAATCCGCTAGGAGGGCGAGGCCAGCGCGAGGCGCCGGCGACGACGTGGACGCGAGGCTGTCCATGCTGGAGGGGGAGAACGCAGCCCTCCGCCAGGAACTGAGGAGACTGGCTGCCCGCGTCAACGAGTGCCCACGATGCGCCGACGCGGCGTCCGAATACGTCCGCGCACAGTGGGAGGGCGGAAACGACAGGACGCGGCTGGACGCCCTGGAAAGAGCGGTCCGTGAACTGGGACCATCTATTCTCAGGACAATCGAGGAACGATTCGGGGACGCACGATGGCAACGCACCCCCGAATCACGACCCAGCGGGGACCGCCCCGTCGACCCCCCCTCGGCCCAACCGACGCCGCCCCGAAGGGAACGGGAGGACGGCGGATGGGAGCTGGTGGAAACGAAGAAGAAGAGGAGGAGAAACAAGAAGACGGCGAACGGGACGAAGGCTGCCGTCGCCGCCGCCGCCGGAGCAGAGGCGGCGAGGAAAGGATCGACCGCGCCACCACCGACGCGGGCACGGCGGCAGCAGCAACCCCAGCCTGGCGGCACGACGGGCGCACCGAAGGCGAACGCCCCCGCAATGCAGAGAGGACCACCGCGGACACCCAAGGTGGTCACGCCCCCTCGCGCACCGCGAACATCCGCGGTGACCCTGACGTTGAACGAGGGAGCGAGGATGTCGTACGCCGACGTCCTGGAAGCGGCGAGGACGAGGATTCCACTATCGGAGCTTGGCACGGAGCGCCTGGAGATGAAGAAGGCGATGACGGGCGCCATTATAATTCAAGTCCCCGGTGACAAGGACAGGGGAAAGGCGACGCTACTGGCGTCGCGGCTGGCCGAGACCCTGGACCCGACGGCGGTGAGAATCGCCACACCGACCAGGATGGCGGAGTTACGCGTGACCGGGATAGACATCTCGGTCAAGAAGGAGGAGCTGCGAAGAGCACTGGCCTTGGCGGCGGGATGCGGCAGCGCAGAGGTGCAGGTGGGCGAGATCGGCGCCACCAGAGGCGGCCTCGGGTCTGCATGGATCAAGTGCCCGGCGGCAGCAGCCCGCAAGCTGGCCCAGGCGGAGAAGATAGCCCTGGGCTGGTCAACGGCGAGGATAAGGGCCGTGCCGAAGCGCCCGTTGCAGTGCTTCAGGTGCCTGGAGCTGGGGCACGTGCGCGCCACTTGCGTTTCCGGCGAAGACCGTGGACACCTGTGCTACAGGTGCGGCGGGAGCGGACACCGCGCCAGAGGCTGTCCCGCCTCCGCTCCCAAATGTCCGCTGTGCGAGTCGCTCGGGGCACCCGCGAATCACAGGATGGGTGGAGAGGCATGCAACCCCCCGAAGGTCAAGAGGAGGAGACCCATCCGCCAACCAGCAGCGGTAGCAGCAGCAGCAGTCGCCGCGGCAGGGACACCAGGAAGCGCCGCCGAACCAGCAGCAGCGGCGGATGGCCGGGAGGAGGCCATGGAGGTGACGGCATAGTTCAAGCGCCTGCTGCAATGCAATCTCGGTAGGTCGAGAAGAGCGCAAGACCTGCTCGTCCAGACCATCCGGGAGAACGAGGTGGCCCTAGCGGCGGTGGCGGAACCGCATCGTATACCCGACTCGCCCAACTGGATCGGGGACCTGGACGGATCCGTCGGGATAACGTGGACGTCGGCCTCGTGCTTCTTACTGGACCGTGGCAGCGGCTTCGTCGCGGTCGAGTGGCTGGGAGCGGCGGTGGTGGCGGTGTACGTCTCTCCGAACATCGACCTGACCGCGTACGGGGACTTCCTGGACCGAGTCGGCGAGTGCATCGGAAGATGCCTCCCCCGCCAGGTGCTCGTGCTGGGGGACTTCAACGCCCATTCGACGCAATGGGGAAACCCAAGGACCAACTCCCGTGGAAGGATGCTCACCGACTGGGCAGCGAGTCTGGGGCTCCTGCTGGCGAACAGGGGCTCGGCGAGCACCTGCGTGGCGTGGAGAGGATCCTCGGTCGTGGACATCACGTGGGCTACCCCGGAGCTGCTCAGGCGAATCCGCGACTGGAGAGTGGCCGAGGGGGTGGAAACGCTGTCCGACCACCTGTACATTCTGATGGAGGTAACCCTGGGGACCGAGGACGACGCCGGGAGAAGACGACGAGGACCGAGAGAGAACCGTCGCCGCCCGCCGCCGCCGCCGCGATGGCGCCTGAAGGAGATGGACAAGGAGATGCTGCGGGCGGCCACGACCGTGTCCGCCTGGAGCTGGGACGCCCGACGGACGACCGAGCGAGGAAGTATCGACGAGGAGGCGGAGGAGCTCCGAAGATACATGACCGCGGCGTGCGACGCCTCGATGCCGCGCTCCGTCCCGGGGGGTGGACGAGACCAGGGAACGTACTGGTGGACCCCGGAGATCGCCGAGATGCGAGAAAACTGCGTGCGTGCCCGCAGAAGATTTCTAAGGGCCCGTCGTCGCAGACTGACGCGCGACGAGGGGGAGATCTCCCGCTTCTACGAGGAGTACAGAGAGGCGAGACGGACTCTTCAGCGGGAGATCAAGACCGCGAAATCTCGGTGCTGGATGGAGCTGATCGAGGAGGTGGAATCCGACCCGTGGGGACGGCCGTACAAAGTGGTCACCAAGAAGCTACGACCTTCGGCGCCCCCGCTGACCTCGGACATGGACCCGACGCTGTTGGACAACGTCATCGGGACGCTGTTCCCGCCGGAAGACAGGGACGCGAGCCGACCGGCGCCATCCTCCCCCTCCGCCGAAGACGACGAGGAGGCGGCAACGACGACCGCGACGGGATGGAGCGAGGAGCTGCGAGTCAGCGACGAGGAACTCTTCGAAGCAGCCAGGAGGACGGCGTCCCGCGACGTGGCGCCAGGACCCGACGGAATACCGGGCCGTGCGTGGGCGGAGTCGATCGTCACCATGGCTCCGCGCCTGCGACACCTGTTCGACAGATGCCTGGAGGAGGGCGCCTACCCCCGGACATGGCGGACGGCCAGGCTGGTGCTGTTACGGAAGGAGGGCCGCCCGCCGGACTCGCCGTCCGCGTACCGGCCGATATGCCTGCTGGACGAGGTGGGCAAGATGCTGGAGAGGATCGTCGCCGCCCGGCTGGAGGCTCACGTGACCCGGAGGACGCCCGGATGGCACGACAGCCAGTACGGATTCCGCCGCGGCCGCTCGACCGTGGACGCGGTGAAGAGGCTGAGGACCATGGCCGAGGACAAGGTCGCCCGAGAAGGGGTAGCGGTGGCGGTGTCGCTCGACGTCACCAACGCCTTCAACTCCATCCCCTGGGCCAGGATCGTGGAGGCCCTGCGACACTTTGACGTCCCGGCGTACCTGGTGAGGATCGTCCGCGCGTACCTTTCCGACAGGTACATCGTCTACGCCGGAAGGGACGGGGAAGAAAGAAGACGGATCGAGCGCGGCGTTCCGCAGGGGTCGGTGCTGGGTCCGATACTCTGGATCACGGCCTACGACTCGGTCCTCCGATGTCCGATGCCCCCCGGGGCTGGAATGGTGTGCTACGCCGACGACACCCTGGTCCTGGCCGGGGGACGATGGTGGCAGGACACGGCGAACCGCACGGAGGACGCCGTGGCGTGCGCGATGAGCGCCATTCGGAGGCTCGGCCTGACGGTGTCGCCGGCCAAGTCCGAGGCGCTGTGGTTCTTCGACCAGCGACGAAGAGGAACGCCTCCCACAGGATCGACGGTGAACATCGGCGGAGAAGAGGTCCCGGTGAGACGCCAGATGAGGTACCTGGGTCTCACGATCGACAGCGGATGGACCTTCGGACCGCACTTCGAGCAACTGGTCCCGAAGGCGACGGCCGCGGCCAACGCCCTGTGCGGCCTCCTACCGAACATCGGCGGAGCAGGATTGAGAGTTCGCCGACTCTACGAGGGAGTAGTCCGGTCCCGAGTTCTCTACGGGGCACCCGTCTGGGCCAGAAGCCTGGCGACCAGTCGCCGCAGCCTGACCTTGCTGCGGAGGCTGCAGAGGACGACCGCTATCCGCATCGCGAGAGGCTACAGGACGACATCGTACGCGTCGGCGACCGTGCTAGCGGCGTCCCCGCCGTTCGAGCTGCAAGCCCTGGCGCTCGAACGCGTATACGAACACCAGCGGAGGAACCCGACGCCATCGACCTCTGGCCAGCCGGCCTCGAACATCCGGGAGGAGGCGAAGAAGGAGGTCTGGGAACGATGGCGCTCGCAGCTGATCCAGGAGGACGCCGTGCGGCCGCACCGGGCCGTTCGCGCCGTGCTTCCCAACTGGGAGACGTGGAGGGATCGAGGCGGGGCACCGCTGACCTTCAGGATGACGCAGCTGCTCACCGGCCACGGAGTATTCGGCGAGTACCTGCTCAGGATTCGGCGAGAGGCGACGTCCGTCTGCCACCACTGCGAGGAAGAGGAGGACACGGCGCAGCACACGCTGGAGTTCTGTCCGGCGTGGGCGGAACCACGACGCGTCCTACGGCTCGAAATCGGCGAGAGCTTAGCCCCAGAAGCGGTCGTCGCGGCCATGCTGAGAGGGCGCCAGGAGTACGCCGCTGTCCGCACCTACTGCGAGCAGGTGATGCTGGCGAAGGAGCGGGCGGAAAGGATCAGGGAACGAGCTCACGACCCGTCCAGGACATCGCAGCGCCCTAGGAATACCGCGCGCCACAGGGGCGCGACGCCACCACCGGCGCCGCCGCGCCCACCGTAGCAGCTCGTGGAAACCAGGAAGAGGCTTCAGGGGACGGGGTCCCAGGACGGAGCAGCAGGAGCGAGGCGCTAGGGGGCGTGGTCCCCCCCTAGCGGTCCAAGAAGAGCAGGACGCCTCCCTTCGACGAAAGGAGAGATAGACGCCCGGGGGTAACCGGTAGTAATTCGGGAGAGATCCCGGGTGCATCTCGACTCAGGCGTCAGGACAGGCCACCGTGGAGTTTTAGTCGGTAAGAGTCCGACACTACCCGCTAGCGGGTGTCCATGAGGATTTCTCCACGTAAAAAAAAAAAAAAAAAAAAAAAAAAGGTTGGGGTTAGGTTGGGGTTAGGTTGGGGTTAGGTTGGGGTTAGGTTGGGGTTAGGTTGGGTTAGGTTGGGGTTAGGTTGGGGTTAGGTTGGGGTTAGGTTAGGTTGGGGTTAGGTTGGGGTTAGGTTGGGGTTAGGTTAGGTTAGGTTGGGGTTAGGTTAGGTTGGGGTTAGGTTAGGTTAGGTTAGGTTGGGGTTAGGTTGGGTTAGGTTGGGGTTAGGTTGGGTTAGGTTGGGTTAGGTTGGGGTTAGGTTAGGTTGGGGTTAGGTTGGGGTTAGGTTGGGGTTAGGTTAGGTTGGGGTTAGGTTGGGGTTAGGTTGGGGTTAGGTTGGGGTTAGGTTGGGGTTAGGTTGGGGTTAGGTTAGGTTGGGTTAGGTTGGGGTTAGGTTGGGGTTAGGTTGGGGTTAGGTTAGGTTGGGGTTAGGTTGGGGTTAGGTTGGGTTAGGTTGGGTTAGGTTGGGGTTAGGTTAGGTTGGGGTTAGGTTGGGGTTAGGTTGGGGTTAGGTTGGGTTGGGGTTAGGTTGGGGTTAGGTTGGGGTTAGGTTGGGGTTAGGTTGGGGTTAGGTTAGGTTGGGGTTAGGTTGGGGTTAGGTTGGGGTTAGGTTGGGGTTAGGTTGGGGTTAGGTTGGGGTTAGGTTAGGTTGGGGTTAGGTTGGGGTTAGGTTGGGGTTAGGTTGGGGTTAGGTTGGGGTTAGGTTGGGGTTAGGTTGGGTTAGGTTGGGGTTAGGTTGGGGTTAGGTTAGGTTGGGGTTAGGTTGGGGTTAGGTTGGGGTTAGGTTAGGTTGGGGTTAGGTTGGGGTTAGGTTGGGGTTAGGTTGGGGTTAGGTTGGGGTTAGGTTGGGGTAGGTTGGGGTTAGGTTGGGGTTAGGTTGGGTTAGGTTGGGGTTAGGTTAGGTTGGGGTTAGGTTGGGGTTAGGTTGGGGTTAGGTTGGGGTTAGGTTAGGTTGGGGTTAGGTTGGGGTTAGGTTGGGGTTAGGTTGGGGTTAGGTTGGGGTTAGGTTGGGGTTAGGTTGGGGTTAGGTTGGGGTTAGGTTGGGGTTAGGTTGGGGTTAGGTTAGGTTGGGGTTAGGTTGGGGTTAGGTTGGGGTTAGGTTGGGGTTAGGTTAGGTTGGGGTTAGGTTGGGTTAGGTTGGGGTTAGGTTAGGTTGGGGTTAGGTTGGGGTTAGGTTAGGTTGGGGTTAGGTTGGGGTTAGGTTGGGTTAGGTTAGGTTAGGTTGGGGTTAGGTTGGGGTTAGGTTGGGGTTAGGTTAGGTTGGGGTTAGGTTGGGGTTAGGTTGGGGTTAGGTTGGGTTAGGTTGGGGTTAGGTTAGGTTGGGGTTAGGTTGGGGTTAGATGGTATGGTTGGGTTAGGTTGGGGTTAGGTTGGGGTTAGGTTGGGGTTAGGTTGGGGTTAGGTTGGGGTTAGGTTGGGTTAGGTTGGGGTTAGGTTGGGGTTAGGTTGGGGTTAGGTTGGGTTAGGTTGGGTTAGGTTAGGTTAGGTTGGGTTAGGTTAGGTTGGGTTAGGTTGGGGTTAGGTTGGGGTTAGGTTGGGG
This sequence comes from Bombus vancouverensis nearcticus, assembly GCF_051014615.1. NCBI lineage: Eukaryota > Metazoa > Arthropoda > Insecta > Hymenoptera > Apidae > Bombus > Bombus vancouverensis. The sequence continues at coordinate 207,556 of NW_027468968.1, forward strand.
TTAGGTTAGGTTGGGGTTAGGTTGGGGTTAGGTTAGGTTAGGTTGGGGTTAGGTTGGGGTTAGGTTGGGGTTAGGTTGGGGTTAGGTTGGGGTTAGGTTGGGGTTAGGTTGGGGTTAGGTTGGGGTTAGGTTGGGGTTAGGTTGGGGTTAGGTTGGGTTGTTAGGTTGGGGTTAGGTTGGGGTTAGGTTAGGTTGGGGTTAGGTTGGGGTTAGGTTGGGGTTAGGTTGGGGTTAGGTTGGGGTTAGGTTGGGGTTAGGTTGGGGTTAGGTTGGGGTTAGGTTGGGGTTAGGTTGGGTTAGGTTAGGTTGGGGTTAGGTTGGGGTTAGGTTGGGGTTAGGTTGGGGTTAGGTTAGGTTGGGGTTAGGTTGGGGTTAGGTTGGGGTTAGGTTGGGGTTAGGTTGGGGTTAGGTTGGGGTTAGGTTAGGTTGGGGTTAGGTTGGGGTTAGGTTAGGTTGGGTTAGGTTGGGTTAGGTTGGGTTAGGTTGGGGTTAGGTTGGGGTTAGGTTGGGGTTAGGTTGGGGTTAGGTTGGGGTTAGGTTGGGGTTAGGTTGGGGTTAGGTTGGGGTTAGGTTGGGTTAGGTTGGGTTAGGTTGGGGTTAGGTTGGGGTTAGGTTGGGGTTAGGTTGGGGTTAGGTTGGGTTAGGTTGGGTTAGGTTGGGGTTAGGTTGGGGTTAGGTTGGGGTTAGGTTGGGGTTAGGTTGGGGTTAGGTTGGGGTTAGGTTGGGGTTAGGTTGGGTTAGGTTGGGGTTAGGTTGGGGTTAGGTTGGGGTTAGGTTGGGGTTAGGTTGGGGTTAGGTTAGGTTGGGGTTAGGTTGGGGTTAGGTTGGGGTTAGGTTGGGGTTAGGTTGGGGTTAGGTTGGGGTTAGGTTGGGTTAGGTTGGGGTTAGGTTGGGGTTAGGTTAGGTTGGGTTAGGTTGGGGTTAGGTTAGGTTGGGGTTAGGTTGGGGTTAGGTTGGGGTTAGGTTGGGGTTAGGTTGGGGTTAGGTTGGGGTTAGGTTGGGGTTAGGTTGGGGTTAGGTTAGGTTGGGGTTAGGTTGGGGTTAGGTTAGGTTGGGGTTAGGTTGGGGTTAGGTTAGGTTGGGGTTAGGTTGGGGTTAGGTTGGGGTTAGGTTGGGGTTAGGTTGGGGTTAGGTTGGGGTTAGGTTGGGGTTAGGTGGGGTTAGGTTGGGGTTAGGTTGGGGTTAGGTTGGGGTTAGGTTGGGGTTAGGTTGGGGTTAGGTTGGGGTTAGGTTGGGGTTAGGTTGGGGTTAGGTTGGGGTTAGGTTGGGGTTAGGTTGGGGTTAGGTTGGGGTTAGGTTGGGGTTAGGTTGGGGTTAGTTGGGGTTAGGTTGGGGTTAGGTGGGGTAGGTTGGGGTTAGGTTGGGGTTGGGTTGGGTTAGGTTGGGGTTAGGTTGGGGTTAGGTTGGGGTTAGGTTGGGGTTAGGTTGGGGTTAGGTTGGGGTTAGGTTGGGGTTAGGTTAGGTGGGGTTAGGTTGGGGTTAGGTTGGGGTTAGGTTGGGGTTGGGTTAGGTTGGGGTTAGGTGGGGGTTAGGTTGGGGGTTAGGTTGGGGTTAGGTTGGGTTAGGTTGGGGTTAGGTTGGGGTTAGGTTGGGGTTAGGTTGGGGTTAGGTTGGGGTTAGGTTGGGGTTAGGTTGGGTTAGGTGGGGTTAGGTTGGGGTTAGGTTAGGCGGTGGTTGAGGTTGGGGTTAGGTGGGGTTAGGTTGGGGTTAGGTGGGGTTAGGTGGGGTTAGGTTGGGGTTAGGTTGGGGTTAGGTTGGGGTTAGGTTGGGTGGGTTAGGTTGGGGTTAGGTTGGGTGTTGGGGTTAGGTTGGTTAGGTGGGGTTGTTGGGGTTAGGTAGGGTTGGTTGGGGGTTGGGTTAGGTTGGGGTTAGGTTGGG